>NC_057797.1:729374075-729379070 GCF_018294505.1 Triticum aestivum
GACCTTTAGTACCGGTTTGTGCCATGAACCGGTACTAATGCCTCAAAACCCATTAGTACTGGTTGGTGGCACCAACCGGTACTAAAGGTCTAACCTTTAGTCCCGGTTGGTGCCACCAACCGGGACTAATGGGAATCGCACCCTTTAGTCCTGGTTCGTGGCACGAACCGGGACTAAAGGGCCCAGGTGAACCGGTACTAATGCCTCAAAACCCATTAGTACCGGTTGGTGGCACCAACCGGTACTAAAGGTCTAACCTTTAGTCCCGGTTGGTGCCACCAACCGGGACTAATGGGCATCGCACCCTTTAGTCCCGGTTCGTGGCACGAACCGAGACTAAAGGGCCCAGGTGAACCGGGACTAATGCCTTAGCCGCACAAACCGGGATAAATGCTCACGTTAGTCCCGGTTCTTGACTGAACCGGGACTAGTGTGAAAACTGCCCCGTGACCAAAGCCATGTTTTCTACTAGTGCTTAGATATTGGCCCTGTGCCTGGCAAAAGTTCAATCAAAAACTCAATATCTCTATCCGGTGGCATGCCTGGCAACTCCTTTGGAAATACATCAGGGAAATCCTTCACCACTGGTACTTCCTCCTGCACAACTCCTGTTAACGAATTCACTTGAGTCCTCCTCTGCACATGACGGGATACATACTTGATCCTTCTTCCTTCTGGGGTGGTAAGCAAAATTGACTTACTGGCGCAATCGATGTTTCCTCCATACATCAACAGCCAATCCATACCCAGAATGACATCCAAACCTTGTGATTCCAAAATAATCAAATCCGAGGGAAACACAGGCCTACCTATACTCAATGGCACTTGAAAACATCCCTTGCTAGCCATATACTTCGCTCCTGGTGAGCTTACTAACATAGGTGTTCTAAGAACTTTGGTGGGCAGGTTATACTTATCCACAAATTCCCTTGATATGTATGAATGTGATGCACCAGTATAAAAAAGAACGAGTGTAGTAAATGACTTAACCAAAAACTTACCGATTACTGCATCCGGCTGCTCTTCAACCTCCTCCACGTTAACGTGGTTCACCTGCCCCCTATTGAAAGGGTCCGGCTTCTTCCCAGAGCTTCCATTGCCATTTCCATCCTGGGATTCAGGACATTCATTGGCATAATGTCCAGTCTTCTGGCACTTAAAGCAAGTGACTTGGCTCAGGTCTCTCTTGGCTGGGGTTGATGGGTTAGTGCGGTTCTGGCTGTTGCTTCCTCCATTTCCATTACTATTCTTGGTGCCATTGTGATTGTGCGAGCTACCTCCTCCATGGGTATGCTGAAAATGTCCTCCCGGTCTAGGGGTAAAACGTGGCTTCTGCTGAGCTCCAGAAGTGTACTTCCCTTGTCCATACTTCCTCTTGTGATTCTCAATCTGCTGCTGCTTCCCTTCAATCATGAGAGCACGGTCTGCCAACTCCTAATAGTTGTTGAAGGTTGCTACCATCAACTGCATGCTCAACTCATCATTCAGTCCTTCCAGAAACTTATCCTGCTTAGCTGCATCCGTAGCCACGTCATCTGGGGCATAACGTGCTAACTTACTAAAGTCCTCCACATACTGGCCAACTGTCCGTCCTCCTTGGCGCAAGTTGCGAAACTCTCGCTTCTTCATGTCCATAGCTCCTGCTGAAACATGGGCAGTACGGAAAGCCTGCTGGAACTGGTCCCATGTGACAATGTCAATAGGGAAAGTGGCTGTGAAATTCTCCCACCATGATGCCGCGGGTCCTTCAAGCTGATGTGCAGCAAACTTCCCCTTTTTCGCATCTGTGCATCCCGCCGTGGTCAACTCCCTTGTTGTTTTGCGGAGCCAATCATCTGCTACTATAGGCTCGATGCTACTTGAAAACACCAGCGGATTCAGCCTAAGAAAACGGGCTAAGTGATCAATAGGTGGTGATGGTGGTGGTGGGTTGTTGTTGTTGTTCCCCTGATTCTGATTCTGGACTAGCAACTGCATCAATGTGTTCTGCTGCTGGATCAACTGGGTGAGCTCCGGTGGGAAGGTAAATCCGGGGTCACGTCTCGGAGGCATTTGAGGGTTTAGAAAAGATGAAATTTAAGAATAGAGAGGGGTCTAGAGAGAAAACACTACCCATATGCACATGTGGCAAAAACAAGCAATTCACTTCATGCAATCAAACAAGGGCATACAATCGATCTAACTATCGCGAAAGTGCTCGGACTACTATATTTACATGGTGGACTACTACTATTGATGGGGTGGTCTACTAGAAATATTCTTTGGTTGCAGACTCCATGATATCTGCTCTAGCTTCATCAACATAGTCATCATCGCTATCATCTGGATCCGAGTCGGTGTCGACGATGATGATGTAGTCTTCCGAGGGAATCTCCTTGGGTTCTTCATCTTCTTCTACTGGTGTAGGGCCTCCCATAAATATTCCAATCTTCTTGATCAGATCGTCATTCTTCTTGACTAATACTTCGATTTCCTATTCATAATCTTCATGTGTAGCCTTGAGTTCTTCCTCCAGTTCCTTGATTCTAGTCCTTGCCTTCTTCATATAATCATGTCGGCGCACATCTGGTTCTCCTGACGTCGAATGTGTTGGTTTAACTCCTGGATAAAAGCTGCAATTGATCTATCCTTCCTGGTGCTGATCATCTCCCAGTGCTCATCTCGGCGCCCACAAATCTGGTAGATAGTATCCTTGAGATCATTGCGGTAAACTTCTCCAATGCGTCCCATGGCGATGTGAGCTGCCATGCTCTTTCCTATACTCCAGGTTGGTGCATCAAAGGAAAACTCTATGGGCTCAATGACTAGCATGAACGTCCTTCCTGGAACTTGAACTTGAATCATCCAGCACTCTTCTTCAGGTAATGTGGCGTTCTAGGTTCCGGTGAAGCTTGGTACTCCTATGTTCAGATATCTAGTGACTTCCTTCAAGTGACGTCCAAAGGGTGTATCTTCATCCGGTTGTGCGAACTTGTTCCTTGCATCCGCCATCCTAAAAGAGTAGAAAAGATGAGAGGTCAGAATGAGAAGAGAGTGAGTAGTGATCTAGGGCTTTAGCTTAATGGTCGTGTCCTATAGTCAGCGTGTGCTCTGATACCATCTTGTAGCGACCAGACCTCAAACGGTCCAATCTCTGTGCTCAGGTGTCATCCCTGGATCAGTAATGCTGACACCACACAGTACTTGAAGGATTTATAACAGAGTAGCAATCACACAGTTATTACATCGAGTGTCTCAAAAGAGAACTTACTACAATAAATATGGCTTAAGGCCATCTAATAACGATAACAGCGGAAGGCTTGGAAGATAAGTGAGTCCATCAATTCCAACGGCATCACTGAGTATAGAACCACGACCTAAAAGCACCTTACTCGTCGTCTGAAAAGTCTGCAACATGAAGGTTGCAGCCCGAAACGGGTCAGCACATGGAATATGCTGGCAATGTAACACATAGAGAGCAATGAAAGAATAAGGCTATACTACATGCGTATTTGGCTGGTGGAAAGCTCTATGGTTACAGTTTTGCGTAAAGCCAATTTTTCCCTACTGCAAAGGAATAAAATTTTATTTAAGTATTATGGTAGTTGTTAAACATTGAGAATGGTTGACAGCATTCTCAATCCCAATTAAGCATCAACATTAAAAACCCAACAAATTAATTAGAGTAACATGATGAGATTCACATGATAATCCACGTACTAGATACTCAAGATATCCATAACCGGGGACACGCTAATCATGATTAGTTTATACACTCTGCAGAGGTTTGCGCACTTTTCCCCATAAGACTCGATCGCCTCTGTTTGATTTCTTGCACTACATGGTGTTTGAGAAACGGATGACCGAGACATAGTCTTTCAGAAGCGCTAGCACCTTACGAACGGGTAGACCGTTACACCTACTTTCTGCTACATCTGCTAGTCTACCACTGTAAGAGTTCGCACAACTTAGTCAACTATGCTAGAGCCCATAGTAGCTTGTGGCTGCACACGGAAGTTTCTAGCATGAATAATCTCATGATCCCTTTGAGTCTGGGTGGCGGTCCAAAAGAAAAACAGGCAATCGCTGGAATACCCAGGTGCCTCAATCCACCCAGATGTGTATTTAAGTTGCCACCTTAGATAAACCATTAATTTAACAAACTCACATCTGTCATGGATTTCACTCACCCAATCCACGTCTACTAGCATAGCATGGCATAGTAAGCAAACATAGAAGTAACTCCCAAAGGTTTGATAATAAATAGGTAATAGGTACTACCTCAACTACTTCCCAAACCCACAACTTAATTAGATCCTAAGCATGCAATGTGTGAGGATTGATCTAATGCAATAAAAACTGGGTAGTAGGAGGTATGATCAAAGTGTTACTTGCCTTACTGATGATCCGCAAAACCTAGCGATTCGAAGTAGCAAGCGGTGCACTCCGGGTACTCTATCACAAACAAACAAGCATACAATAAGTACTCAACTAATGCACAGGTAAAACTCAAATAAGAGATGTAACCAAAAAGTTCAACTTAAGAACTCCGATTGGCAAAAGAACCAAATCGAACGAAGCAACGAAAGACAAACGGCAAAGAAACAAGCTTCGTTTACTACTCTGGATCTAGGGCAAATTTTACAGAGGCAAAAACTTGTTTGAGTTAGTTAAACGGAAAGAGGGTTTCGAGACAAAACTCCAGGCGCTTGAATCGCCTGATTCCGATAAACGAGCGAAAAGTTATACTAGAACGAAAATCGGATCAGGAATCACGATCAGAAAAAATCGCGGATTTAATCCGAGAAAAAAAACGACGAACAGATTAACAAACGAACGTTCATTATCTGAATCTAAATGATGAACACGTGCGTTAAAACGAACGAACGAGCGAACGCTCGCTAAATAAATAAACCGGAAAAACCGATCTATCAAAAAACAAAATCTAAAAAAACCGAAAAAAACGGACGGAAAACCGAACGGTTTTCTCGAGGAAAACCGCTGGCGGCGGGGCAG
>NC_057797.1:729379477-729386126 GCF_018294505.1 Triticum aestivum
GGCGGCTCCGGGCGGCGGGGCGGTGCAGCGGCAGGGCGGCGGCGCGACGCACGAGGCGAGGCGGCGACGGCGACGTCAGGGGCGGCGGGGTCGGGCGCTAGGGTTTGGGGCGGCTCGGGCTGGGCTCCCCGGCTTATAAAGGCCGACCGGGCCAGGTGTTCGGGTCGGACACGGCCCGGTAGGTCGGTTCGACTTTTTTAAAAAATAATTACGCTCAGAAAAAAACAAAAGAAATACTAAACAGACTCCAAAAATCCCGAAATAAATTTTCCCTGGCTTCTAAAATCGAGCCGCACAGGATGAACATTTATTTGGGGCCTAAATGCAATTTTGAAAAACGTGCATTTTTCTATATTCAAATAAGATAGCAAATAAAACCAAAACAAAATCTTATTTGATTTTTTATTAAATCATAAATATTTCTTTATTTTGGGAAAGTCATTTTATTCCCTCTCTCATATTTTTGTAATAGAAATAATTGAAGATATAATAAAAAAATTAAATGATCCTATTTTCAAAATTTGAGAAAACTCAAATATGAAAATAATGAAATCCCCAACTCTCTCCGAGGGTCCTTGAGTTGCGTGAAATTCTAGGATCAACCAAAATGCAAATAAATATGATATGCAATGATGATCTATTGTATAACATTCCAAATTGAAAATTTGGGATGTTACAACAAGGTATCATTGCAGGGAGTTCTATGCCCTCGAAGCAACACAAGAACTAGACACATAGTATGAAGAACCATCACCTGCAGGTGTATTTCTCACGCACGCACATAGGAAGAACCATCAGATGCAGGTAAATATAGCAAGCACGTACACATGAAAAGCAAGCATGCCACACGCACATCGATCTCGAGGAGAAGAGAAGGCCCGCCCTTGGAGAGCTTCGTCATCCTGTATGGAGCAGCCGACCCCATTTAACCTCGTCGTGGATCTGGTCATGGACATGGCGGCTCGACGTGGATTTCGTCATTGCCTTGGCCTCCCGTCTCACCTTCCTCCCCATCTCTCCACGCCGGAACCGGCGCGTCTGGCCCAGATCGGGCAAGCCCACGCCAACCCACATCAGCAGGAGATCGTCACTGGGGTGTTAGCTCGTGGTGTTGCTGCCCCAAATTGGGGAGGTGGAGGAGGAGCAGCTGCTGCTCCAGTTCGGCGACAAGAGGTGGAGAGAAAGGAGTGTCCAGTGTGAGGGTGCTCCATGAAGGGAGGGTAGCTAGGGAAGGGAGGCCGGCGTGGTGGGAGAAGGCAGCGAGCGAGGATGGAGACGGGCCGGCGAAGCCTTGCCCGAAACCCTAGCCATGGGGGTGGGGTTGCGAACAGACGATAGAAGCCGGGAGCGAAGAATTTGGCCGGAGGGGAGGGAGGCGTGGAGCGTGGGGAGCTCGGGTACGTGCTGCACGGCGCCGGAGCTCGCCGAAAGCGGCCAGCGTGGGCGGCGGCGGCGGCGAGGACTTCCTGGGCGAGAGGGAGGCGAGCGCGAGACCGTGCGTGTGTGGTTGTGTTTTTTTTCTTTACAAATCTGCTCGGACCGCATGTTGAATACTCCAAACGCCAGGGTGTTTTGTGCAAAAACGAAATGTTTTCTCAAATATCCACTTAAGATAGGACCGTAGGTTGAATTCTCATAAACAGAGGGACTTTTCTGCAAAATTATTGACGACGTATGCCCAGAAGCAATAGCTAGTTTATATATATATATATATATATATATAAGGTAAAGATGAACTATTATGAACTCATAGTACAACCAAACAAAAATCCATAGTGGTAGATAGATATTCATATCAACCAAAGAGTTCGATAATTTACCTGATCGATCGAACGGATATAGCAGCCGAGCTAGGTCGTCGTCATTCTATGGAAGCTACAGAATCCATGGAAACCTTCCATGATATATAGAACCAGTACAGTGGACCCATGCATGCCTTCCTCCATAAGTCTTGTTTTCTTTCCACCCGCAAAAAAAAAAGTCTTGTTTTCTTTCTATTTTGCGATGACTCGGTAAGTCTTGTTGACGACTCACACCCTCTGCAGTGAAAGCGAATGAATTATAGTTTAACCTAACGTACTGGCATATATATGAACAAATAATACATGGTGAATGCATGTGTGACCGAGCATACATATGTGAATGTGTGCTATCAATCAGAACGCGTACACCATGACATAGTGACCAACGGGGCCGGGATGTGTAGTATATATATAAGGGTCACCACATTTTCTTAAATGGAAATTTATTCTGGCCCGAAGCCCCAAGCTGATTAGCACGAAACTACCGGCCAAAGTTCGAACACAGACTGCAGCACCGTTGATGAAGTGCGTAGTTGCTCCTTTGTTCAGTGGTTTGGTGGTTCCACGCACGAAGCTTCACACGGAAACTTCGCGAAACGTAGTTACTTGGACTTTTTCTATCTTGAGGTAAATACGCCAGTGGTGTTTAAATTTGTCATGGATGTACATTTTAGTGCCTGAATTTATAAGATACATCGAATTGGTTCCATAACTTGGCATGGACGTGCATATATGGTTCAAACGGCGTTTGTATACGTCCGCGCAGCTGGAGGCGTGCCAACATGCCATGGGGCCCACTGTCGGTGACAAGGGCGTGGCCTGGTTTTTTGTAGAAAAAACTCTAGAATTTTTTTCTGACAATATATAAGGCCCTCAAGGAGAAATTGACAAATTATGAAATAAAAACTAGGAGTATAACTATAAGATAAAAACTAAAACTGATGTGCTGGACCCAACCAGTCGAGTGCATGTGTTCACATTTGCTGATATTTAATGATTCATAACCAAATCAATGGCCGCTAAAGAGCCATTCAAATCAATGGCACTATATTGTTGGAATATTTTTTTTAATTTATGTTCTTGAGCTTTATGTTTATAAACTATATGAATTCTTTCTTGACACTAAATTTGAATGGGTCGACCGGCTAGCCACGCACACCTACACGTGTGGTTCGAACACCAGTTGTAATTATCGAAAGATTAATAGTTTTTTTCTTCGATTGATCAGCTTCTCTTGAGGGCCTCTTTGTAAGGGAAAATTATTTTAGTTGGTTTTCCGCAAAAACCCAGGCCAGATGCCCTGTCCCTTACATCCTGGCGTGCCTCGTCAGCGTCATGCACGTGTAAAACGAGATTTGTATCGTATATGTACATCCATGCCCAGTTATGAAACCAGTTCAATGTATTTTGCAAGTTTAGGCATCAAAGTGCACATTCGTGACAAGTTCAAGCACTAGTGATACGTTGACCTCTTCTATTTTTATACGGGATAATAACTTGGTCCTCATGATTGTTAACGCAGATTACTAGTTTAGGCACGCATTGATGCACCGAGTCATTTTTTTTAGGACCAACGGAACTCATCAGGCAATTTTACAAAACACTCTTTGGTAGGGAAGAATTGTCTAACGTTCATATCAACTCGGTAGCGTGTGCTTGGGTGGGACGCGTGCTGATGATGATGGTAATATTGTGGCCTTTCATGACGGAAGAAATTGAATTGACTTGGAAAGACAAAGACTAATAGTACACCCAGGCCCAGATGGCTTTCTGATACAGTACAATCTCTATAGAGTTTGTGCAGATTAAAGCTTTTGTGAAAGAGATCATAGATCAATTGTTACACGGGCGGCCATCCTATCCATTTATTCAGGCGGCCCTCTTCCCGAGCGTCTTCTCCTCGCCGCCGTGGGCTTGTTGCCTGCGCGGCCGACGGTGGCGAAGGGGCCAATGAGTGACCCCTTCGATGAATTACCACATGAGATATGACCATAATATACAATCATAATTAAAACCGTACTAACTAACGGATGGCCGGTTACGATGTGCTAGCGGTAGCTTTCATGAGTACGTAATTTCCTCCTGGGACTAATCTCCCCGTACGTTCAGACAAGAAAAAGACGTGCAAGTCAGCAACGACTAAGCTTTTCAACGCAGCACCTGCAGCGATCTCGTCCCACTCCGTTGAAGCCTGAGACACGCAATTCCTGATTAACTAATGGATGTACATACGGAATGTAGGAGGCGACGACGGGGTCTGTGCACGATCCTAAAACACTGTTGCCCAAGACCTGAATAGTACTAACTAGACACCGGTCTAGCTGGCCGTCAAATATTAATTTTTCTTGCAAACTCTAATTAATTAGAAGAGGAGATTAAAGACACATATAGCGAGGGAATAGCTGCAAGATTACATATCTCAAATTCACAAGATATATTCTGCAAGATTACATATCACACATCTACACACTTACATATAATAACGTGTTGACATTATTCGACATGGAAGAAGAAATGAGAAATGGACTGTAGCGATCACAAATACACAATGCAGGCGGGGACTATATCGTACAAATAGTAGGATGTCACATATATCACCATGCAGCCCGTCACCAACAAGTTGTACGTACGTGCGTAGGATGAGCAAGGATGGAGCTGCTAGCTACTTTTTCAACTTGGCGACGCTGGAGAGCAGATCGACCCCTGCAGAAATCAACGGCAGCGGGTTTCCAGTGAGCACCGCGAGGACGATGCCCGCCAGGGCCTTAACGATGTCGCCTATGGTGCCCAGGTTCATCCCGGACTTCCCCGACCCGTACTTCCGCAACGCAGTCTCCTTGCTCGCCCTGCCATTACCGCCGACGTCAGAGTGAGACTCGGTACTGCTTGAGCTCGGCAGAAGAAAATCCTCTCTCGCGCAGGCGACATGCAGGTGCACTTTCTTGGAGTTGGAGTTGGAGCAGTAGAACCAGTAGTCCCTGACGCCGCCTCCTTCCCTGCACTTGGCGCAGCGGCGAGACCCCTTCTCGCGGAGCTCGAAGCTGAGCTCATCACTCAGCTTGATCTCCATAGGCAGCATCGCGCAGCACGGGTGGAGGTAATGGCCCGTCCGTGCGCAGTGGTAGTGGGTGCCCTGCGTGCGGGTGCCGCAGGCGCTGCATCGCTGCTTGGAAGGGGGGGCCTCGAGGCGGAGCACGAACTTGCTCTTGGGCAGCAGCTGGTGCTCCAGCGTGGTCCCTTCTTTGTAGTTGCAGGCCTGGTGGAGGTCGAAGTCACAAGGCTTGCACGTGTCCCTGTCGCACCCCGTGATCTCCTCGAGGCAGCCGTTGCACTTGAACTTGGCCTGGCCCGTCGGCTCCCGGGTCAGCTTGTGCCCCCGGTTGGAGTGCTCGCGGCGGGAGATCACCTTCGACGGAGGATGAGGCTGACCAACCGTGGCGAGAAGAGTCATGATTCTGCACCTTCTCTGGGAGATCTGTGGGTCAGCTCGATGATCAGTCTCTCATACGTAGACAAAGATTAGTTTCGTCCACGAGATTCCATTAATTATCAAGAACTCAAGATAGATAGGAGCAAACATATGAGATGTATTATTATCTAACGCAGAAAAGTTGAATATTACTAACTCATAAAATGATACGACCAAACAAAAATCAGCGGTGATGGATAGATCATTGTGAGACTCGTATATCAACCGAAGAGTTTGATAGTTAGTTTACCTGATACCGCGAGATCAGATAGAACAACTAGTAACTCGTCGGCAGTTTTGTATAAGGACGCTGCAGAATCAATGAAAGCCCAGGTGTTTATATAGAACCGCTAGAGGGGACCCATGTATTTTTTTATATTTTTGCGACGAATCCTTAAACCTCTTGTTGACCATCACCATCATGCAATGCAATGCAATGCAAGTAGTGAACTAGGATTTCAAGAAAAACCGAGATAATTAAGTGTTTTTTGTCAGATACTATGATGCTAGTCTTTCCGCGGGTAGGTAGTGAACTGCCCCCTAAGAAAAACATGTACACGGTATTGGCAGTGGTATGCAAATGCTTACCACCCTTCCCGAGTTGTGAGAAAACATGCACTACCGTAGACGACCGTAGGAAACTACCGGCGACCGTATAGTCCACGTACGACGTAGTACGTCAAGACTTTTGAGATCGATCCATGCACTACACTACACTGGTTGCTTGCTAGGTGGCCGCTCATCCTCTCCGAGGTTTTCTTATCCGCGTGTACATATGTACATAAAATTTAAAACGCGTGTCTTGTGCATATCCACCCGTCGACGACAACCAGTTTGAGTACGTAGTTACAAGTATATAATTCATGGTGATGGATGGATAGTTTCTCCTATTTAAGAAGGTTCAAGCCAACAAAAATACAAGAATACAAAAAGCAGGATTTCAACGGGAGAAATTAATTGAAATACCGCAAACAAAATGCATAGTGATGGATAGCTAATTAAGATATTCGTATCAACCAAAGAGTTTGATAGTTTACCTGATCGATCGATCGGATATAGCAGCTGGGCTAGTAACTCGTTGTCGGTTCTATGGAAGCATAAAATCCATGGAAACCTTTCATGATACTATCTCCGTCCGGAAATATTTGTCATGAAAATGAATAAAAGGGGATGTATTTTAGTCCTTAGACGTGGGTTCGATGAAGGCCGCAGAATCGTTTTTTATAATACTGCGTTGGCGGGGTTTTGAAGTCAAGACCTCTTGGCTCTGATACCATATTGAATTCACGCTCCAGCCAACTCATCCAAAAGTCTGAACTGATGGAGAGAGGTGGGCAATATATTTCAACGGTATCTAGATGTATATTAGTTCTAGATA
>NC_057797.1:729386919-729398279 GCF_018294505.1 Triticum aestivum
AAAAACATGAATATTTCTTATTTTGTTCTATATTACAATCATTATATCTACGGTTTGCTAAAGCACATCTAGGTGTGTTTTAAGTATTGTACATCTTGGTTCTATATTATTGTGATTTTACGTAAAGATTCGTGTGAATAATTTTAATTTATTTTAAATTTGATTGAATCATTTAGATGTGTGCAATAATTCGGACGCATCTAAATATGCTCTAGACAGACACATATATCCATGACTGAGAAGGCATACGTGAATGTGTGCTATCAATCAGAAAGCATACACCGCGAATCCGTGATATGGTGATCACGAGGACGTATTTTCAAATCTTGTCAATATATAAGGGTCACCACATTTTCTTAAATGGATATATATCTTAGCCCGAAGCCCCCAAGTTCATTACCACGAAACTACCAGCCAAAGTTCACACGACATCAGACTTTGGAAGGGCACACTGCACAGGTAGGTCGCCCCCGATGCACACGGAGGTTTTGCTTATCCGCGTTGATCTTGTGCGTACCACACGTCGAGGACTACCGAATTGCAGCACTGTTGGCTCGTCTCTTCAGTGGCTTGGCGATTACGCGTAGCTACCAAAACTTGACCAAACATCGCGGACGGTCCTAAATTTTCTTTTTGACGGACGGATGGTCCTAATTACTTGGTCTATTTTTGTTTGAGAAGGGAAATTACCTGGTCTTGCTCTACTGAAAACGATCCAGCGCTGTTAGCCCTGCCGCTTGCAATAATGCATGCAGGCGCTAAGTCGTGCAAGACTGACTGATCCATGCGGCGTGGCCCGCCCAAGTTATACGGCTTCGGACCGCGTTACTCGCGATCGTTACGGCGGTTTAGTAAAGTTATATACTCCCAGCGTTTAGTGATCTAAACGCTATTATATTTCTTTACAGAGAGAGTATAAGACATGTGATCATACATGTACCGAGTCATTTTCATTTTTAGTGCAAAAAAATGTCATTAAGTCTGTCCTATTCGTGACGGCTCTAGGTCCCTCCAGCGAACTGAGGTCTGGGTTCTGGCTAGTCCACACAAGATCCAATCCTTCCAGCTTTTTTTTCGTGAATACGCTCGAGGGCGTATCTTTCCATTGACAAGTAGAAGAGAATACAGGGTTGCAACCTCGATCAATGTACACTAGCAGGCGTCGACGAGGCTACATTGGAGCAGTGGAAGAAGGGGTTGCTCAGCCCCAAAACATCACGGTCAGGTTACAGGAATGATCGATGCTAATCCTACAGCTCCGGCTCGTCCCCAACGTTGGGCTTCGTCCTTGATGCTTGTGAGCAGCTGGGCATGGGATGGCTGCGCATTGTCGAAGATGATTGCGTTCCTTTGCTTCCAGATGGCCCAGGCTGTGATGATGGCGAGGGAAGCAAAACCCTTGCGAAGGAAGTTGGGGGCGGCAGCAACGGCATCGGACCACCAGGAGAAGAATGGCATCATTCCGTCAGGTGGCAGCACAGGTAGGCGACAACAGGAGAGAACCTCATGCCAAGTGATGCGAGAGAACGCACAGCCGACGAGGATGTGGTGCAGAGTTTCTTCCTCCTACGACCAGAGACCATAGACCGGGTTGTGCTGCATGCCCCTTCGGGCTAGACGATTTGCAGTCCAGCAGCGATTTTGCGACGCAAGCCAAAGGAAGAACTTAATGTTGAGAGGTGCCCAACTACGCCAGATTAGTTGCCAGAACTGGGCAGTCGTGGAGCTGAAGAAGAGCGCGCGGTAGCAAGATCGCACAGAGTACGAGCCGCTCGCAGTCCATCGCCAGGTGATTGTGTCCAGGGAGCTGGAGAGGGAGACCACTTGGATACGGCGACAGAGGCCGATGTACTCGACGGTGGCCTCTGGCCCAAGCGCGCCCTGGATACCAGATATCCAGGAGCGGCTCTTGATGGCCTCGCAGGCCAGGCTCGTGCGGCGATGTCACTTCGAGACGATGGCCACGATCGTAGGAGCGAACTCGACGATAGATTGCCCGTTTAGCCAGTGATCGGTCCAGAAACGGCAAGTCCTCCCGTTCCCCAGCTGCCAAAGGGTGGATGCACGAAATATCTGCTGAGCCTCGGGGTCATGCGGTAGATGGAGGTTCCGCCATGGCCGGGTATTATCCGTGGATCGAAGCCAAAGCCACCGCATGCGCATGATCATCCTTTCACATGCACACACCATTCTAATCCCAATCTCAATCTCAATCGTGCTCTCACCAGATCTGATGAATTGATCCCAGCAAGGTACTGCTTCTCATCGAGCCTGGTTCCTCTTCTCAACTATTGACAGAACTCTCACGAATCTCTCTTTCCCTTGCCCACTTTTTCATCCACTAGCAAAATCCTTTGCGTTCTAGCAAGGGGACGCCTTTGAGTTTCTTCTGGAATCCTAGTTGGGAGGAGTTTGGCAGCAGAGGATAGGTGGGTTAGGGCGTCGCAGGAGGCAGCGCCCAAAGGAGGCGGTGATTTGCATAGGCATCTCCCAAGGAAAGAGTCCAGCTTCAGGATGGAAGGAGTTGAGAGGAAACTAAAGACATTGCAGCTATTGGAATCTGAAAAAAGTGGGGTAAAGATGAGTAAAAGAAGCAGCAGTTCCTTATTTAACAAGAAGCCGCATGATGTTGGAAAACTAATGTCAAACAACCAACTATGGTGGATTCCCTTGTAGCACCCTAGGCTGGATTTGGTGTCCATTCAAAGGAATAGAGTGTAAATATTTGGCGATGAATAGATTCCTATTCACCTTCAGAGAAGATGGGGGGAAGGAAAGCTGTAACCAGTGGCCCCTGGATGTTTAATAAATCCTTGTTGGTTTTGGAAGATTTCAAACCAAGAAAAACTCTGGAGGAGTACTAATTCAAGTTATCTTGATTTGGATCAGAGCGATGGTATCCCGATGGGCATGACGGACAGGGAAAATGGAGAAGCCATCAGGAGGGAATAGTGAGGTCATAGATGTGGGCGTTGACGAGAATGAGATGGCAACTAGGGAATTCATGAGAATAAAGGTCAAATTGGATATTACTAAACCACTTATGAGAGGGATAACAATTATAACAGATGATGATGAGGAGGAAGTTGAACACAAAGAATTGCTAGAGGAGGCGGATGAATTGCAGAAGAACAAGAAGGAAAAGGAGCGTGTGGTGTCTTTTAAATATGAGTTCCTTCCTGACTTCTGCAATGCTTGTGGTGTGATTTGCCACCAAGACATGAATTGCACAAACCCATTGAAAGCAAGGAAAGGAGACTATGGGCCGTGGATGAAAGATGAGAATTTTAAGCGTAACTCTAGTGATGAGGAGAAAAGTAGGAGTTCAAATGACAAGACGCGCTTCTGGACAAAGAACGGTGGAGGGAGCCGAGGAAGTAAGCAATGCAGTGATGCCATGTCATGGAAGAAAAGCTCTACATGCCAAGAAGGAGGGTTCGGAGTAAGAGCATGTGACGAAAACTACTATGACTTAAGTGTTTATATTTCATGTTATAATTGCTATGATCCTGGAATATGCCATTTAGTGAAAAACTCATATGCACGTGTGAAATGGTAGGTTCCTAGTCTCGCCTCTAAGACTAGCGCAAGTGTTGTTAATGATCATGTTTTCCGGATCTTAGGATATCATTAAGTGTAACGATAGTCCTAGAACAACATTGAGATTATGACATTGGAAGAAAAATCATATTGAATCGACACAAACTTGTTTGTTATGAATTGAGATACTATCGTCTGTAATAAATTGTAATAACGCGGAGTGTTAACATGTGATTTTTCTCCTTATACCATGAGAGTATCGTAGTCACATCTTACCGTACGGTGGACCTTGGGGTTTCTCAAACATCACCTCTAACACGATGATCATAACGACAACTTACAGGTTCATCGAAAAGTTTGACAAGGGACTAGATAACTCGAAAGTGGGATTTGCTCCTCCGATGATGGAGAGATATTCTTAGGGACCTCTTGGTGTGACAACATCCATCATCGTCTGGCCAGACACAGGAGCACGGGGATGCCGGGAGACGACAACGAGAAAGAAGAACAAAACCAGTAATGAGGATAACAGTATAGTGAACATGGTGATGACTCAGGAGGATACCGATGCATCCCGGGTTTTGTGAAGTATCACGAAGCAAAGGGAACATCATATGATAACCAAAGTTTCACTCAAATATCATTCATGTGCTCATAGGGATCGATATGGATGTCCACGGTTTCGCTGTTGATCATTGAACGAACGGTTTCGTTCATGTCTATGAGTTACCAAACCTACAAAGTAACAATCTTAAGGCAATCATGACCTGATAAGTGTTATTGGGACGGGAGTGATGAGAGTATATTTGTGGGATTGTTTCATAAATATTCAAAATAGTTTCGAGAGGATCCGAAAGCATTCGGGGTCACAGGAAGGGTTTCAGAGTTTATCAGAAAGTACCGGGTATTGGCGATAATGAATATATAGGTGGAAAATGTTTCTCGTGATGTTAAATTATATATAAAAGAGTCTAGTAATTATTAAAAAGTTTTTATATTAATTTAAATATCAACGGGCCTTAAAGAGGCCATGAGGGTAAAGGCAACTAGGGCCACAAGTGGAGGAGGCGCCCCCTTTCCTTGGGGAGGGGGGGGGTCCTACTAGTGGAGAAGTCCTACTCCTCCCCCCTGTGGCCAGCACCCCAAGGAGGCTTTCCCTCCTTGGTGGCTGCCTCTCCATCCCCCTCTAACCTATATATACTTGAGGTATTGGCCACAATTGTATATACAAGTTTTGGAGCCTTCTCTAGTTCTTCTACTTTTAGTTCTAGTTGGTCCTAATTGACTAATTAGAGTAAGATCTAGTTACCCTAATCCTCATAAGTAGAAGCCCGCTATGGTTCCAATCTCCTCCCTCTAATTCTCCGGTGACGATTAGCTCTGGACTGCAAAGCGCTACCGGATCATGAAGGTCGCACGCTTGCAACCAAGTAAAGAGGTCGTGCTTTTGATCTTCAGTTTGAGGGACTGTTCATGGGTAGTTTGTGGGATCGTTCATCGGCGGTTCGAGGGACTCCAAGTACGATCTACATCGACACTTTCATCTTCCACTGCAACATGGTGACGGAAACGACCGTGATCCCAACCCGTTATGCATCTTCGTATTGATCTTGGGTGTGCGTAGGTGCGATTTTTTTTTGTTATCTACTATGTTTCCTCTCCATCACCGGAGGAGCAAACCCACTCTTGAGCTATCTAGTTCCTTGTCAAACTTTCGATGAACCTGTAAGTTGTCGTTATGATCACCGTGTTATAGATGACGTTTGAGCAAGCCCAAAGTTCATCATCTGGTAAGAAGTGACTACGATACTCTCATGGTCAAAGGAACTAAACCACACGTTAACTCTTCGTGTTATAACCATTGACTAGTGATGATAGTATCTCAAAGTATAACAAACAAGTTTGGATCAATTAAATATGATCGTTCTTCCAACATTATATTCTGAAAATTGTTTTAGGACTATCATTGCACTTAAGGATATCATAATATCCGAAAAATATGACCACTAACAACACTTGAGCTAGTCTTAAAGGCGAGACTAGAAATCCGGTTTTACCATCTATCATTCCACATGTGCATATGAGTTTCCACCGAATTGCATATTCCGGGATCATAGCAGTTATAGCATAGAATATAAGCTCTTCACTATAAATATCAAAATATAATAATATAATATTATTGCCTCTAGGGCATATTTCCAAAAATGAGATGTGGTCATCTGTTAGTCTCTAGTACGACATGCGTTCTGTGTCCAAGACCTAAGGTCGGCGCATGGACTCATGATGGTGACCGACCTGTTTGGGCTGACGAAATGCAAGTCTATAACTAGATAGTTGTAAAGGAAGTTTCGGGCTTGTCTAGATCCATGTCGTGAGACATGGTCGAGCAAGATTGGATTTGCCACTTTGATCTGGAGAGATATGCTTTAGGCCCTTCTTGTAATCGGACCTAGATAAGCATGGCCATGCGACCAATATTATGAGATAATCCGGTTTAGTAGGTCGGCATCACTGTAACGAGAAAGAGGCGAAGCTAGCACAAGGATGATCAACTCGTCTTGAGACCGGCAACATATATCGTGAGGCAAAAAGAAAAAAATCTAGACGTTATGCATATTAGCCAAACCGACTTCATCAGACACTTGGAGTCAGCATGTTTTGCTAGAAGCCATCGTCAACTGGTCGAATCTGATGAGATCTGACTCGTAATTAGTGGACGAAAACCTAAGGGGTCATGGTCATAAGGGAAGGAACCTGTGAGGCTGGATCCAAATTCGCTGGTGGGAAGTGATTCAACCAGGACTTGGATCTAGGCCGAATAAACTTTGAGCTTTAGGAATCGTGTGGGGCCCATGTGATTAGCCCACAATGGATACCTATATATATATATATATATATATATATATATATATATATATATATGTATATATATATATATATAGTAGAGATGCAACAAACGTTTTTGGTTGCTCGCTTCGGCGTCGTCATTAAGGCTTTGCATGTGCTGCAACTAGCCACATCTACTCGGCAGCAACCGTGTGATCGGACTTAGCAGTCCGCCACATGACGTTCATCCTACACATAAGGATACCATTAGAGGTATTGCGCTTTGCCCTGCTCAAGCGAACCTGTTCGAGGGAGACCGGTGACGGGGGGAGATGACTCCGGTGACGTGCTGCTCCTACTCTTCTTTCTTGTGATGGACTGCGCGTCTAGTAATAATCTTATGATCTATCTCCTAAGCTTGCTCATGGATGATATGCACAATAGGATTAATTTTTTATTGACAATAGTTGCACGTCGCATAGCCCAACAGTGGTATCAGAGTCTTTACTATTGGTTTCGGATTGGGATTACATGCATATGAGATATGCGGGAGGCGACAGATGAGATATGGTGTTGTTCTTGATAGTCGGTCTATGTGATAGATAAGTTTTGTGCATGGTTAGTGAGAACGTCCGCACAAGGGGGTCAATGAGACTATGTTTTCTGATAATCGGCATTGGCACGGTTGGAACACAACATACCCCTACCGATCGGTTTCCGCCGTCGGGTAGATCGTGAAACGTATATCCGACTCAGATTTGTGATAATTAACATGATCAATCAGATCAAAAAATTCAATATGATCGCAATACAGGTTCGACCTGTAATTTCTGAAAACGTCGGGCGTTACCCGCACCCACGAGAGGCACTGCCTCTTTTAACCCCACCCACTAACCAATAAGCGAAACCACCATTTTTATCTGTCGTAGCACCGTAGATTTAGTACATGTTCACCCGGCGATGGATAGGCATTTTTCTTCTACTCTCTCCGCTCCTAAATATTTGTCTTTCTAGATATTTCAAATAAATTATTACATATGGATATATGTAGACATATTTTAGAGTGTAGATTTACTCATTTTGCTACGTATGTAGTCACTTATTGTAATATCTAAAAAGGCAAATATTTAGGAACGGAGGGAGTACTTATCATCTGCAGGCATACCATCTATATATGGCCTATGGGCGACCCCGCTGACGTCGATCAACCACACTCTTTGCGTCCCATTCGTAGTATTATATTCAGCCTATATCCATTCACCATTTACAGTTAACGATTGCGTGATCATTAAGTGAAGTCTCGCAACAACCAAAGGCATAGTTAGTCATCATGAGCATGGCTGAGAAGCCAAAGGAACATCCTTCCACAATGCGTTTGAGACAGGCTGCCTGCACCTTAGTCATATATATTTGACCCAAGCTATTGATTGATTAAGTACCACTTATAGTTTATGACGGGATGCCACAACACAACAGCCTTTACCTCAACCGTGTCGTGTAGCTAACCTTACCTTAGATACCTATGTGCGCACAATTGCTTATATATCTATATATACCTGCGTGCGTGCGTGTGTGTAAACTTGTATGTCTGACGAACTGTCGAGTGAACACACTGAAAGCTAGCACCGAGAAGCAGCAAGAGGTTAGCTAGCAGCGAGGTCGGCCGATCGATGGGGAGACAAGGTATGGCGGCGGCGGCGGGCGTCCTCGGCGTCATCACGCCCATGCTCGGAGCCGCCGGCACCGTTTTGATGTCGCAGGCACGTACGCCGGCCCGGCCTTCCGGCCATTCTTAATCTAATTAACTAATATTTTGATTCTTAACGGATAGTGTATTTCAACTATGCATGCAGTCGTACATGCCATTACCCCACCCGTCCTGCTCGACATCACCGGCGATGGCGTGCGGCGCCGCAGCGACGGTGCTGGCCTTGACAACTCAGATCCTCGCCAGTGCGGCCACCGGTTTCTGCGGGGCGTGGGAATTCCCCAGCGAGTGCAAGCGCGTCGCCCGTCTCTTGTCTACCGCCTCGTGGTAAGTTGTACAGCTCGAGCTCCATGCCACAGTGAAAAAAGACAGCAAGTAAAAACCCTACGCCATTTTGATCATTAATTTGGATTAATCATTATTGGAATATGGATTCACACCTAGCTACCTTAACATTTTAACGTAAAATACGATCTATTATTTGTAGTAGTTGCTCACGTGGTTTCTGCCATCCATGCATGCTTGCAGGTTCCTTGCGATAAAAGCGGTGATATTATTCATGCTGGACACCATGGTAGCGCTCGGTCCCAGGGCCGGAAAATTAAGGATTAGTATAGGCCACAACTGTGTCGCTGTAGGAGTTGGAGCCTTTGGGGCAGCAACAATCTTCTTCCTCATCGTCTTTGGCCTTCAGATCACCTTGTATTATATCTCGCTTCAGACAGCTGCTGCTGCAGACCCTACAAAGCCGTCGAATGCTAACAAGTGACAAGTCACGCACTACCGCGCTGGCGACCATCCTCCTCGAGTGCCAAAAAGGCGGCGCTGGCCCTCCTCCTCATGAGCCGACAGGCCAAGTTTATAGCCCATGTCACTGCAATATGTCCACCTCGTAGGGACACTTGTACGTACCAAGTGTCATCAAGTAAAGTCTATAAGTAAATTACTTTCCAGATAGAAATGTCGTTTAATTTGGTTCAGCGCACTCGAATGTGTGTCCATGTTGCACTGTTGTTAACTTCTATCTGCTTATACCATTGTACGCACTCGCTTCGTACGTGGTCTATGCTACAACGAGTGGAGTACCAACCGCTGTTCAAGGCGGTGTGTACGCGGTTGAAGCAGGTGGCTACGTTGATTTTTACCCAACATGGGTGACAGCATAATCTCCGGATCGGTCCACCATCCCTTGCGACATAGACATAGTGTCGGTCTATAGGACTCTACTGTCGCCGATTTGTCGTTTTTTCCCATTCATTTTGTCAGACTTTCCGTGTTGGGCTGTGTGCATCCTAATTATGCAGAGGCCGGGTGTTACTCATAATATTTTGTATCCGCTTGATGCTACATTTCGAAATAATAAAAGCGCCCTTTATCAAAAAAATCTGCTTATACCGTGTTAAATAGGATATCCCAGCCCATCAGGGTTCAAATCCTGGTGCTCGCATTTATTCCTGGATTTATTTCAGGATTTCTGGCGATGTGCATTCAGTGGGAGGAGACGTTCCCGTCGACGACGAGGCGCCTACGATAACTTCGTAAATCTTAAGATGATATGTCGGCTCAGTCTTTCGGATGTGCTCATAGAGGTAAGGTGTGCGTGTGTGCGTTCATAAGGGTGAGTGTATGCGCGTATATATGAGCGCTTGTATCTGTACTCACTGGCGGAGCTACGTGCTAGGAAAAACGGCCGTGGCCCGCCCAGCCAAAGGGAGATGCAATGGAGACATACTGTAAATTGGGCCATCAGAATAAAAATACTGAGTCTTTCTTTGTACTGGCCCGCCCATGTTTGCTACTGAAGCTCCGCCACTGTCTATATTGATGTTCAAAAAAAAGGGTATCAGTTGATGGGCTCTACAATGAGGACGAAACATAAGGAAGCAATAATGCCGCATGAAAAAAAAATGTTTTGCCTCCATTTTCAAAAAATATATGTCGCAAGGAAATATCCTGTCGATGGGCCAGTTCAGATACTCCCGCGGCCAAACTCTCTAACCTCTAGCCAGTTCTATCGGTGGTTCTTTGTGCTGGTTCACACAGTGCTGTTGTACCTCTAGTACGAGATGCGTGGATACTTGGGAGGTGTTGTAACTTCGACATTAAATCAGCAAATCGTTCGGGAGACATCTCACATCTAAAGGTGTAACAAGTTACAGGAATTGTCATGCTGCACCAACTCCTTTTTCCTCTTCCGATGCATTGGTGGTTTGTGAGATTGATTGCTACCTTGTACCTCTGCAGTGTCTTAGGCATGTTCGTGCGCGCAATTATATTCCGGGGGACATTCCCCTATCGAAAAAGGCTTTTGACCCGCTTTATCAATAAAGCAACCAACACATTCCCCTACATGCTCCCATCCATCTAGTTCTTTCAATAGTTCTTCATGTTGGTCCATGGAGTGCTACCGTTCTTCTAGATCGGTAGCGTGGATACCTTACAAGTGTCGTACATCAGCGGATAGTCCAGAAGAAATTTTTGTGGCTGAGAGGTATAACGGGGGATCGTCCGGGCATAACCCTTTCAGCGACGCGCCATTTCAGAATCCGAGTGTGGTGTTAAATGGAAAAGGTTCGGGTCACCCCCCCCCCCTCTCAGTGACGCGTTGTATCTTGATCTGGATACGGTGACAAGTGAGTAAGGATCGGGTCGTCACATCCTTAGTGGCATGCTACATTGACTCCCGGGTGTAGTGAAAAATGAGCAAGGGTCTTCGCATTTGACTCAACAAGTGTGAAAAGTAAGGAAGCTAGCCGAGCCTAGGAGGATCCAATTAGGTACCCGGAACGTAGGGTCTCTGACAAGTAAGCTTCAAGAGCTAGTTGATACAGCGATGAGGAGAGGTATTGATATGCTTTGCATTCAAGAAACCGAATGGAGGGGACAGAAGGCGAAGGAGGTGGAGGATACTGCCTTCAAGCTATGGTACATGTGGATGACTGCAAACTGAAACGGAGCAGGCATCTTGATCAACAAGAGCTTCATGTATGGAATAGTAAACATCAAGAGGTGTGGGGACCAGATTATCTTGATCATGCTAGTAGTTGGGGACTTAATTCTCAATATTATTAGCGCGTATGTCCCGCAAGTAGACCATAATGAGAACACCAAGAGGGAGTTCTGGGAAGGCCTAGAGGACATGGTTAGGAGTGTGCCTTATTGGGATGAAGCTCTTCATAGGAGGAGACATCCATGGCTAGGTGGGTACATCTAACATGGGTTTTGAAGGGATGCATGGGGGGGGGGGCTTTGGCTATGGCATAAGAAATTAAGAAGAAGAAGATGC
>NC_057797.1:729398439-729432387 GCF_018294505.1 Triticum aestivum
CATGGGTTTTGAAGGGATGCATGGGGGGGGGGGGCGGGCTTTGGCTATGGCATAAGAAATTAAGAAGAAGAAGATGCCTTAAACTTTTCTCTAGCCTATGACATGATCGTAGCTGACACCCTCTTTAAAAAGAAAGAATCGCATCTATTGACTTTTAATAGTGGTCAATACTCTAGCCAGATTGATTTCATCCCTTGAGAAGAGAAGGCATGTGTTGTTCCTCAGCATAAGCTTATGGTGGCTGACTTCCGCTTTTAGATTCATGTCCAGCTGGATAAGCGCACCACAGTCGCTAGAACAAAGCGGTGGAAGGTCAAGGGGAGGTAGCTCAGGCTTTCAAGAAGTGGGTCATTAAGGAGGGCCCTTGGAAGGAAGGAGGTGATGCAGACAATATGAGGATGAAGATGATGACCTGCATTTGTAAGGTAGATTCAGAGGAGTTTGGAGTGTCCAAGAAAAGTAGAAGCAAAGCTAAAGATGCCTGGTGGTGGATGATGATGTTCAGAAGGCTATTAAGGAGAAGAAATATTGTTTCATATGCCTTTACTAGGACACGAGTATAGACAACATAGAGAGGTACAAGGTGGCAATGAAGGCCGCTGTCGGTGTCAAAACCGGCGGATCTCAGGTAGGGGGTCCTGAACTGTGCGTCTAGGCAGATGGTAACAGGAGGCAGGGGACACGATGTTTTACCCAGGTTCGGGCCCTCTTGATGGAGGTAAAACCCTACGTCCTGCTTAATTAATATTGATGATATGGGTAGTACAAGAGTAGATCTACCACGAGATCAAGGAGGCTAAACCCTAAAAGCTAGCCTATGGTATGATTGTTCGTCCTACGGACTAAAACCCTCCGGTTTATATAGACATAGGAGAAGGCTAGGGTTACACAGAGTCGGTTACAATGGTAGGAGATCTACATATCTGTATCGCCAAGCTTGCCTTCCACGCCAAGGAAAGTCCCTTCCGGACACGGGACGAAGTCTTCAATCTTGTATCTTCATAGTCCAGGAGTCCGGCCGAAGGTATAGTCCGGCTATTCGGACACCCGCTAATCCAGGACTCCCTCAGTAGCCCCCAAACCAGACTTCAATGACGACGAGTCCGGCGCGCACATTGTCTTCGGCATTGCAAGGCGGGTTCTCCAAATTCCGTGTACCTGTTAAATAATGTCCGGTTTCTTGTAGCGCTCCTTGGCTTCTACGCCCAATAATGGCCGTCTTCCACGTGTCAAACGAATACGAAAAGTCAGGGTGTTTTTATATTTACACCCCTAGCCGCGTGAATGAGCCGCCTATTTAAGGGGACGAGGATTTAGATCCAAACCACACCTTCTCCCCTCCGCGAGTATTCATCGGAGCGTATCCGACAGAGGTCCATTCCATCATGGCCGACCGCCGCAGCTCCTCCTCTCGCCCTTCCAGCCCTCGGCCTGGAGATTGGAAGAGGTGCTCCATCCCGCACAGCGAGCTAGTGACGCTCCAGACCAAGGGATTTCTACCCCCGGCCTATATGGTCCCGGTTCGAGCTGGACTTGCCACCTATAATGGCGGAGAGCAAGCGGAGAGCGCCCCCAATCCCTCCAAAGGAGAGCGGGTATGCCTTGTCCCTTACTTAATAAGAGGGCTCAGATTTCCAATTCATCCGTTTCTCCGGGGGCTCCCGGGGTTCTATGGCCTCCAGCTGCACAACCTCATGCCTGCCTCCATATTGCATATTGCGGGCTTCGTAGCCCTTTGCGAGCTGTTTTTGGGCTGCAAGGCTCATTTCACGATGTGGAAAAGGCTATTCTGCCTCGTGCCCCGTTATAAGGGGTCAATGTATCAAGTGGGAGGAGCCGAAGTGTGGCGCATCACCGGGACAGGATATCTATCCGGAACCCCAAAGAAGGCATCCGAGGACTGGCCTTCGGAATGCTTTTATATAGAGGACGTCCCGCTGCCGGATCCTGTCTGGATCGGCCTCCCTGAGTTCGACAGTGCTCCCTTAAAGAAGCGCCTAAGCTGGCGTCCACGAAGCCCTCAGAGGGAAAGTGACAGGGATGTTCTTTACCTGATGGGCCGGATAAGATTGTTAGCTCATTCCGGACTGACCATGATCGGGGTCATGGCCGCATGCATCATGCGAGGGGTAGAGCCGCTTCAGTATAGAGGCCGCCCCATGTGGGACTTCAAAGGGGAGGACGATGCCACCCGCTACGGCCGTAAGGGGGCGGATTCGGCTGCCGCTCTAATAAAGACCTTGTCCGCTTTGTACAAGGGAGAAGAGGAGGAATTTCTCCGCGTCAACCCACAGGGTGGATTTTCTATGTACAATCCCCCAAGTTGGGTAAGTGGACACTTTTACTTGCCATCCGTTTTATGTTCCCATCGTTAAATATTCAGTCTAACGACTTCAACGCAGGAACTGCGCCAGGCTGTTAAAGAAATAAATAGCCCTCCTCCACAACCCGAGGATCCGGGACGGTCCCTCGACTCGGCCTCTCAAGAGGATCCGGACTTATTTGTGGAGCTGATTGATGGGGTATTTCATCAATGGAGCAAGGACAATGCCTTGGTGGCCATTACGGCCGATTACCCAGGGCTACTCCCAGCCTCATAGGTAACTGAGACTGAAGTCCCAGCACTTTGAAGAAGGATCTATCCTCGCGTGTTTTCGATTGCCGTATGAAAACTGTGTTTTGCAGGGGAGGTCCTTGAGACGGGAGGTCGAGCCTGTGGCGACTAGCCAACGAGGGGCGGCAAGGCCCCGCGGGCTGAAAAGAAGTGCGGTCTGGACTGAGACGCCGGCGCAAAGGTATAGCGCGCCATCTTATTCCCAGGTGTTATTCCTTCAAGGCATATTAACGCTCGTGCTTTCTTCAGGACGAAGAGACCTCGCCGGACTATATCCAGAGGGGCTACCAATCGCGCCTCCACCAGCCAGGCTCCAAAGCCTGGTCCGGAAGTAGAGGCGAACACAAGGCGCGCACCGGACGCTCCTCCAACAGAGGATGCGGATAGGCTGTCTGCCACCAATTCCGAGCTGGAGAGTGCCATGAACCACAGGCGTCGCCGGACAGTTCTTCGCGACGCTTGTTTCTCCCAAGAGGCATTGGATGCCTTCAATTCGGGAGATGCATACCTCCGTGCCGCTCAAAATGGTCTAGCCAGAGCCACGGAGCAGTATGTAAAAGACATACGGGTAAGAAAACTTTGATAATTGTATATATACCAGTAGCCCCCGAGACTTGAAACAGTTAGAATGACTGATTTAAGGATCATTTGTTATGCAGGTTCTTACAGAAAAGAATACCCTACTATCCCAGGAGCTGGAAGAGTGCAAAGCCCAACTTGAGGCCGCACTAGCTGCGGAAGGGGAGCCCAAGGAGACCCCCTCTGGTAATATACGCTTCGAAAGATAAGTATTTTGCGAAGTGCGGCGTGGGTGCAAATCTGACAAATGAAATTGCAGATGGCGCCGGATTAAATCCGGAAGAGCAATAACTCTGACGCCAGGTGAAGGCTGGTGAGAGTGTGCTGACAAAGGTGAGGCGGGAGAAGAACGATCTCCAAGATGCCAACACCAAGCTGGGCGTTGAACTGAAGGATGTTCGTGCCCAGCTGTTGGACTCCGTGAAGGAGAATCAGCGGCTTCGACATGGCATATATAGTAAGTGCTTAAACGAACTTTGAAAAAAGAGTTCGGCGAGGAAGTCGACTAACAGAGTAATGTCGGTAGGTATGCTAACAGGTCGTCCTGCAGAGGAAACGCTCGGTTCTACGGGTGACCTTCTTCTCGAGCTCTCACAACTGAACGAGCGAGTTCGGCAGGTGATGCAAAGCGTCGCCCAGGCCTTGTGGCCATCCGTCTCCATGCCCGAAGGCCTTGGAGAGCTTGTAGAGAAGCTGAAGGGAGCGCGGCGGTGCTTCCGATTGTGGAAGATGTCGGCCTGCCGTCAAGGTGCCAGGGAGGCCTGGGCCATGGTGAAGATGCGGTACACGAAGGCTGACCCAAACCACATGGCCGAGGTGGGACCCGTGGGGCCCGATGGGAAGGAGATCCCTGTGAGCTTAGTATACGGCCAAGTAGAATTGGCCGCAAAGTATTCCCAACAGGACTGTAAACTAAACAGCCTGTTAGATGGTATTGAAGAGGAATACAATCAGTCAGATTGACTATGTAATTATAATTGACATGTGTAATGCCTTCTAGCCGGATTGTAGATCGTTTGTCATGGCTGACCTTTTCGCTTCAACCTCGGGACCTGACGGTCCGGAGTTTGTCTGAATACCCTCGCGGTTATATAAGAACCGGGGTATGCATGGAGACCAGGCGTAGGGGTCATTAGTGCTTGAACAGACAAGTGCCCAACTAGTTATGTTATATTACATGGTTAGTAAGAAACATCTTCCAGGGAGAATAGTTCCGTTAGGGGTTCCTTTCCCTGGGAGGCATGCCCTAAAGTGCATGTCCATTCTGCAAAAAGAGACGCAGGAAAAACATCTGGGGACGTATAGATAAATAAAAAAAAGATCATCTTTAGTTCACCGACCGAATATTCCCTTAAGAACGCTAGCTTTCAGCTTCACCCAGTCTGAGGTACACATCCGAATGACCCGGCAGTAACAATCGCAGAGGTGCTCCCTTTACCACCTAGCCGAACAATCGGGAATGTAGGGTAAGCACAGGAGCCAGGCAACCCAGCTTGGCCAAAACTTAAGTCATATCGATGCATATACTGGCGAATAAAAGGTACATGCGGAAGTGTGACGCATGTGTTGGGCATGAAAGCCCGTATAAATAAGCTTCTGTTTAAAGAAGCCCCCAGGTTTGATGAGCGTAGATAGCGCGTCACTTTATGAGCCTTTAAAGGCTATAGGAGAGAGAGAGAGGAGAAGGAGAGAAATGTAAGACAGAAAGTATATAAAATGGACAGAGGAAGGAAACGGACACAGAGTCCGGTGCTAGGCATAGAATCTTCGGAGACGGGCTGCGTTCCATGGGTTCGGCTCGAATCGGTTATCCGATGCATCTCGCAGGTGGTACGCTCGACCAGTCAGGACTTGGTTAATTATGAAGGGACCTTCCCACTTGGGCTTGAGTTTGTCCTTTTTCTTGTCCAGCAGACGTAGAACTAGTTCGCCAACGTTGTAATTTTTGGCCCGTACTTCCCTTCTTTGGTATCTTCGAGCCTGCTGTTGATAGAATGCGGAATGGGCTTTTGCCACGTCACGCTCTTCCTCCAAGGCGTCCAAACTGTCCTGCCTATCAAGCTCGGCTTCTCTTTCTTCCTACATGCGCACTCGAGGTGAGTCATGAATTATGTCGCAGGGAAAGACTGCCTCTGCACCGTACACCATGAAGAATGGTGTGTATCCGGTGGTTCGATTTGGCGTGGTCCGCAGCCCCTAGAGTACAGAGTCGAGCTCCTCTACCCAGTGCGTATTAGATTCCTTAAGGGACCGCACTAATCTGGGTTTGATGCCGCTCATGATAAGACCATTTGCATGTTCGACCTGGCCATTAGTTTGTGGGTGATAGACGGAAGCATAATCGAGCCCCATGTTTTTGCACCAGAGTTTTACCTCGTCGGCCGTAAAGTTCATGCTGTTATCAGTGATGATGCTGTGGGGGACACCGTAACGGTGTACAACCCCGGATATAAAGTCTATCACCGGTCCGGATTCGGCCGTCTTAACAGGCTTGGCTTCTATGCATTTGGTGAACTTATCCACCATGACCAATAAGTATTTTTTCTTATGGGTTCCGCCTTTAAGGGGTCCAACCATGTCAAGCCCCCAGACCACGAAGGGCCAAGTGATGGGGATAGTTTGGAGGGCGGTGGGTGGCATATGGCTTTGGTTTGCAAAAGGCTGGCAACCGATGCATCGTTGGACTAAGTCCTGGGCGTCTGCTCGGGCCGTCGGCCAATAAAAGCCTGTACGGAAGGCCTTGCTTACAAGGGACCGAGCTGCAGCGTGATGACCACCGAGTCTGGCATGAATTTCAGCCAGGAGGTTCTGCCCTTCCTCTTCGGAGATGCACCTTTGAAGGACTCCAGTAGTGCTTTTCTTATAAAGCTCTCCCTCATGGACTTTATAGGCTTTAGATCGCCACACTATGCAGCGTGCCTCATTTTGGTCCTCGGGGAGTTCCTGCCTAGTAAGGTAGGCGAGGAATGGTTCTGTCCACGGGGTGATGACGACCATTATTACGTGGGCTGAAGGTGTTATTTCATTGGCAGAGCCTCCAATTATGTCAGAGTGTTCGGTATCGGGCTGTGCGGTTGGGTCCGGGCTGTTATTGCCGAGTTCCCCTTCCCATACTACGGATGGCTTGAATAGCCTTTCCAAGAAGATGTTGGGGGGGGGGACTACATCGCATTTTGCGCCGATGCATGCCAGGACATCTGCCGCCTGATTATTTTCCCGGGCTATATGGTGAAATTCGAGCCCTTCGAAACGAGCTGACATTTTTAGGACGGCGTTGCGATAAGCTGCCATTTTTGGATCCTTGGCATCAAAGTCTCCATTTATTTGGGATATTGCGAGGTTCGAGTCCCCGCGCACCTCTAGGCGTTGAATACCCATGGATACTGCCATCCGGAGACCATGTAAAAGGGCCTCATATTCGGCTGCGTTGTTGGAGTCTGTGTACATTATCTGGAGTACGTATTGAACTGTGTCTCCTATGGGGGACGTCAACACGATGCCAGCCCCTAGACCGGCCAACATTTTGGAGCAGTCGAAGTGCATGACCCAATTTCAATATGTGCCGTATTCTTTAGGGAGTTCGGCCTCCGTCCATTCTACGACGAAGTCGGCCAAAACTTGCGACTTGATAGCTCGCCGTGGCTTGTAAGTTATGTCGAATGGGAGGAGCTCAATGGCCCATTTTGCAATCTGGCCCGTGACGTCGCGGTTGTTTATAATATCGGTAAGTGGTACTTCCGAGGCTACTGTTATTGAACACTCTTGAAAGTAGTGTCGCAGCTTCCGGGATGCCATAAATATCGCATACGCAATCTTTTGATAATGTGGGTACCATGACTTGCACGGAGTAAGGACAGTGGACACATAGTATACCGGCTTTTGAAGGGGGAATTTGTGTCCGTCCGTTTCTCGTTCGACGATGAGCACTGCGCTTACAACCTGATGGGTTGCTGCAATGTATAATAGCATTGGTTCGCCAATGTTTGGCGCGGCCAGGACTGGGTTTGTTGCCAAGATGGCTTTTATTTCGTTGAGTCCGGCCATGGCTGCATCCGTCCACTCAAAGTGTTCGGTGCGCCGAAGGAGGCGGTAAAGGGGTAGGGCCTTTTCTCCTAAGCGGGAGATAAAGCGGCTTAGAGCCGCCACGCATCCGGTTAATTTTTGTATTTGTTTGAGGTCCTTCGTGATATCCAATTGTGACAGAGATCGGATCTTGGCTGGATTTGCTTCAATTCCTCTACCGGATACAATGAAGCCCAAGAGCTTTCCGGCTGGAACGCCGAAAACGCATTTTTCCGAGTTGAGCTTGATGTCGTATGTTCGGAGGTTATCGAATGTTAGCCTCAAGTCGTCTACTGGAGTTTCGACATGTCTTGTTTTAACGACCACATCATCTATGTATGCCTCCACTGTTTTGCCGATCTGGTTTGCCAGACATGTCTGAATCATGCGCTGATATGTTGCGCCGACTTTTTTGAGCCCGAAGGGCATTGTGTTGAAGCAGAATGGGCCGTATGGTGTGATGAATGCCGTTGCGGCTTGGTCCGACTCTGCCATCTTTATTTGATGGTAGCCGGAGTATGCGGCGAGGAAACACAACGAATCGTGTCCTGCGGTAGCATCGATAATTTGATCGATGCGGGGGAGAGGGAATGGATCCTTTGGGCAAGCCTTGTTAAGGTCTTTAAAATCAACGCACAGGCGCCAGGATTTGTCCTTCTTTGGTACCATCACCAGGTTTGCTAGCCAGTCCGGGTGTTTTATATCTTTGATGAATCCGACCTCCAATAGCTTGGCTAGTTCTTCTCCCATGGCCTGTCTCTTAGGTTCGGAAAAACGCCGAAGAGCCTGTTTGACTGGCTTGAATCCTTTTAGGATATTTAAGCTGTATTCGGCCAACCTGCGTGGGATTCCTGGCATGTCTGAAGGGTGCCAGGCAAAAATGTCCCAGTTCTCTCGTAGGAACTATCGCAGTGCAGCGTCTACATCAGGGTTTAACTGTGCCCTAATGGAAGCTGTTTTATTGGGGTCCATTGGATGGACCTGGAATTTGACTATTTCATCCGCCGGTTTAAAGGAGGTGGACTTGGATCTTTTATCGAGTATCACATCGTCCCTATTCACCATGGAGCGCAGCGTGGTCAGTTCCTCAACCGCTAGGGCTTCGGATAGCGCCTCGAGGGCCAGTGCGGCTGTCTTGTTTTCGGCGCGGAGTGCTATGTCCGGATCACTAGCGAGAGTGATGATTCCGTTAGGCCCAGGCATCTTGAGCTTCATGTACCCGTAATGGGGTATTGCTTGGAAGACTGTAAACGCTTCCTGCCCTAGCAGAGCGTGATATCCGCTACTGAACGGGGCCACCTGGAACGTGACCTCTTCGGGCTTGTGATTATCCAGCATGCCTGTACAACGCGCTTCCTGACTGGGGGTTATTCCTCTAAAGGTTGTGCTGCTTCGCTCAATGCGGTTCCAGTCTATTTCCATTTTTTGAAGGGTTTCCTCATAAATGAGGTTCAATCCGCTATCGCCATCCATGAGTACCTTGGTAAGACGAAAGCCGTCCACTATTGGACTGAGGACCAATGCGACTGGTGCTCGGGCTGTTCGGAATTTAGGTTCATCAGTGGCGTTAAAAGTAATAGCCGTGTCGCTCCATGGGTTTATTGTTGCTACTTGGTAGACTTCGGCAAGGCTGCGGAGTGTTCTTTTTCGCATATTATTTGATGCGAAAGTCTCGAAGACTGTTAATACCGTACTGGTGTCTCTCGGGTGGCTTTCTGTGGCTTCTGGAATTAGAAGATCTTCGCCAATTTTTGCCACCTGCCGGAGTATCCAACATGTTCTAAGGCTATGAGTTGGTGTGGCGCCCTCTGCACTGTGAATTTTACAGGGTCCATTAAGCCATTCTTCCAGCATGGTTCCGTGCCCTATAGAGGGCTTTTGCTTTTTGGTATTGAACCCGGGTGTCTGGCAATGATGCACCCTTTTATTTTGGACTGGGTTTGTATTCAAGGCCGGATTGTCCCAATTTTTTTTCGGTTTTCCAGGCGCTTTCCATCACACATTACTTTCGTACTATGGACGCCAAGTCCGCAAAGCATGTAATATCACAGCGAATTATGGCGTTGAGGATTCCCTTGTCCGTGCAATTATGGAAGAAGAATGAAATTGTGTCTTCCTCGCGGCAGTCCTTTATCCTGTTCATAACTAGGAGGAATCTGGCCCAGTAATGATGTACTGTTTCTTTGGGCTCTTGCATAATTTGGGATAGATCGCTTATGTACGGGTGGGTGGGTGGAATCAAATCCGAAACCTCACCCAATCTGAGGCCCAGGGGCCAAGGTGAAGGAAATATGCCCTAGAAGCAATAATAAAGTTATTATTTATTTCCTTATATCATGATAAATGTTTATTATTCATGCTAGAATTGTATTAACCGGAAACGTAATACATGTGTGAATACATAGACAAACAGAGTGTCACTAGTATGCCTCTACTTGACTAGCCCATTAATCAAAGATGGTTATGTTTCCTAACCATGAACAAAAGAGTTGTTATTTGATTAACGGGATCACATCATTAGAAGAATGATGTGATTGACATGACCCATTCCATTAGCTTAGCACCCGATCGTTTAGTATGTTGCTATTGCTTTGTTCATGACTTATACATGTTCCTATGACTATAAGATTATGCAACTCCCGTTTGCCGGAGAAACACTTTGTGTGCTACCAAACGTCACAACGTAACTGGGTGATTACAAAGGAGCTCTACAGGTGTCTCCAAAGGTACATGTTGGGTTGGCGTATTTCGAGATTAGGATTTGTCACTCCGATTGTCGGAGAGGTATCTCTGGGCCCTCTTGGTAATGCACATCACATAAGCCTTGCAAGCATTGCAACTAATGAGTTAGTTGTGAGATGATGTATTACGGAACGAGTAAAGGGACTTGTCGGTCATGAGATTGAACTAGGTATTAAGATACCGATGATCGAATCTCGGGCAAGTAACATATCGATGACAAAGGGAACACCGTATGTTGTTATGCGGTCTGACGGATAAAGATCTTCGTAGAATATGTGGGAGCCAATATGAGCATCCAGGTTCCACTATTGGTTATTGACCGGAGACTAGCGGGTGTCTGTCTCTCCCACTTTAGTCGGATCGGATTCGATGAAAATGGTCCTTATGAAGGGTAAATAGAAATTGGCATATCACGTTGTGGTTTTGGAGTAGGTAAGAAACGTTCTTGCTAGAACCTATAGCAGCCACGTAAAAACTTGCAACAACAATTAGAGGACGTCTAACTTGTTTTTGCAGCATATGCCTTGTGATGTGATATGGCCAAAAGGATGTGATGAATGATATATGTGATGTATGAGATTGATCATGTTCTTGTAACAGGAATCACGACTTGCATGTCGATGAGTATGACAACCAGCAGGAGCCATAGGAGTTTTCTTAATTTATTTATGACCTGCGTGTCAACATAAACGTCATGTAATTACTTTACTTTATTGCTAAAGCGTTAGCCATAGTAGTAGAAGTAATAGATGACGAGACAACTTCAAGAAGACACGATGATGGAGATCATGATGATGGAGATCATGGTGTCATGCCGGTGACAATGATGATCATGGAGCCCCGAAGATGGAGATCAAAAGGAGCAAAATGATATTGGCCATATCATGTCACTATTTGATTGCATGTGATGTTTATCATGTTTTACATCTTATTTGCTTAGAACGACGGTAGCTTAAATAAGATGATCCCTCACTAAAATTTCAAGAAAAGTGTTCCCCCTAACTGTGCACCGTTGTGAAGGTTCGTCGTTTCGAAGCACCACGTGATGATCGGGTGTGATAGATTCTAACGTTCGAATACAATGGGTGTAAGACAGATTTACACATGCAATACACTTAGGTTGACTTGACGAGCCTAGCATGTACAGACATGGCCTCGGAACACGGAAGACCGAAAGGTCGAGCATGAGTCGTATAGAAGATACTATCAACATGAAGATGTTCACCGATGTTGACTAGTCCGTCTCACGTGATGATCGGACACGGCCTAGTTGACTCGGATCATGTTTCACTTAGATGACTAGAGGGATGTCTATCTGAGTGGGAGTTCATTAAATAATTTGATTAGATGAACTCAATTATCATGAACATAGTCTAAATTGTCTTTGCAAATATGTTGTAGATGAATAGCTCACGTTGTAGCTCCTTGTTTCAATACGTTCCTAGAGAAAGACCAAGTTGAAAGATATTGTAAGCACTAATGCGGACTAGGTCCGTAGTCCGAGGAGTGTCCTCACTGCTACACAGAAGGCTTACGTCTTTGATGCACCGCTCGATGTGCAAACCCCTACAACGTCGTCTGTGGATGTTGTGAACACCTGACAGACACATCCTGATGACTACTTGATAGTTTAGTGCACCATAGTTTACGGCTTAGAATCGGGATTCCAATGACGTTTTGAACGCCATAGAACATATGAGATGTTCCAAGAGCTAAAATTGGGATTTCAGGCTCATGCCCGTGTTGAGAGGTGTGAGACCTCTGACAAGTTCTTTTGCCAACAAGATGGAGGAGAATAGCTCAGCTAGTGAGCATGTGCTCAGAATGTCTGGGTGCTACAATCACTTAAATCAAGTGGGAGTTAAACTTCCAGATAAGATAGTGATTGATAGAGTTCTCTAGCCACTATCACTAAGCTACTAGATCTTCGTGATGAACTATGACATGCAAGGGATGGAGTTGATCCCAGAGCTGTTCGCGGTGCTTAAGACCGCAAAAGGTAGAAATCAAGAAGGAGCATCAAGTGTTGATGGTTTAACAAGACCACTGGTTTCAAGAAGGGCAAGGGCTAGAAGGGAAACTTCATGGATGGCAAACCAGTTGCCGCTCCAGTGAAGGAACCCAAGGTTGAACCCAAACCCGAGACTAAGTGCTTCTATTGTAAGGGGAACGGTCACTGGTAGCGGAATTACCCCGAATGCATGGTAGATAGGAAGGCTGGCAACTTCAACAAAGTATATACGTGTTATTAATGTGTACCTAGCTAGTACTCCTGGTAGCACCTGGGTATTGGATACCGGTTCAGTTACTATTATTGGTGACTTGAACCAAAAGCTACAGACTAAACAGAGACTTGCTGAGGGCGAGGTGACGATGTGTGTTGGAAGTGTTTCCAAAGTTGATGAGATCACCATCGCATGCTCCATCTGCCTTCGGGATTAGTATTGAACCTAGATAAATGTTATCAGGTGTCTACGTTGAGCATGAATATGATTAGATCATGTTCATTGCAATACGGTCATTCATTTAAGTTAGAGAATAATGGTTATTCTGTTTACATGAATGATACCTTTCATGGTCATGCACCCTATGTGAATGGTTCATTGAATCTCGGTCGTGGTAATACACATGTTCATGCCAAAAGATGTAGAGTTAATAATGATAGTACCACTTTCTCGTGGCACTGCCCCTTAGGTCATATTGGCGTAAGATGCATGAAGAAACTCCATGTCGATGGATGTTTGGAGTCACTTGTTTTTGAATCACTTGACACATGCGAGCCACGCCTCATGGGCAGGATGACTAAGACCCCGTTTTCAGGTACAATGAAACGGGCAAGTGACTTGTTGAAAATCATACATGCTGATGCGTGTGATCCAATGAGAATTGAAGCATGCAGTGGATATCGCTATTTTCTCATCTTCACTGACGATTTGGGTAGATATAGGTATATCTACCTAATGAAGCACAAGTCTGAAATGTTTGAAAAATTCAAGCGATTTCAGAGTGAAGTTAAGAATCATCATAACAAAGAAGATCATGTTCCTATGATCTGATCAAAAGGGGATTTTCTGAGTTATGAGTTTGGCAATCACTTAACACATTATGGAATTGTTTCGCAGTTGAAGCCACCTGGAACACCACAAGGTAATGGTGTGTCCGGACGTCATAATCGAACCTTATGAGATATGGTGCGATCTATGATGTCTCTTACCGATCTACTACTATTATTTTGAGGTTATGCATTAGAGACAGCTACATTCACTTTAGATAGGACACCATATAAGTCCGTTGAGACGACGTCGTATGAACATTGGTTTGGCAAGAAACCAAAGTTGTCGTTTCTTAATGTTTGGGGCTGCGATGCTTAAGGCTTCAACCGGAGAAGCTCGAACCCAAAGCAGACAAACACAACTTCATAGGATACCCAAAGGTGATAGTTGGGTATACCTTCTATCTCAGATCCGAGGGCAAATTGTTTGTCGCTAAGAACGTGTCCTTTCTCGAGAAGGAGTTTCTCTCAAAAGAATTGAGTGGGAGGAAGATAGAACTTGATGAGGTTGTCGAACCTTCACTTCAACCAGAGAGTGACGCAACACAGAAAGATTTTTTCTGTGGTGCCTACATCTGTTGAATAGGAAGTTAATGATAGTGATCATGAAGCTTCAGATCAAGTTACTATCGAACCTCGTAGGTCGACAAGGATATGTACTACTCCTAAGTGGTACGGTAATCCTGTCTTAGATATCATGTTGTTAGACAACAATGAACCTACGAGCTATGGAGAAGCGATGGTGGGCCCGTATTCCGACAAATGGTTAGAAGCCATGAAATCCGAGATAGGATCCATATATCAGAACAAAGTATGGACTTTGGTGGACTTGCCCGATGATCGGCAAGCCATTGAGATAAATGGATCTTTAAGAAGAAGACGGACGTGGGCGGTAATGTTACCGTCTATGAAGCTCGACTTGTGGGAAAGAGTCTTTTCACAAGTTCAAGGAGTTGACTACGATGAGAATTTCTCACCCGTAGCGATGCTTAAGTCCGACGGAATTATGATAGCATTAGCTGTATTTTTCGATTATGAAATCTTACAGATGGATGTCAAAACAGGTTTTCTTACTAGTTTTTCATAAGAAAAGTTGTATGTTATACAATAAAGGGTTTTGTCGATCCTAAGGATGCTAAAAGGTATGCTGGCTCCAGCAATCCTTCTATGGACTAGAGCAAGCATCTCGGAATCAGAATATATGCTTTGATGGAGGGATCAAAGCTTTTAGGTTTATACAATGTTTGCTAGAAACTTGTATTTACAAGAAAGTGAGTGGGAGCACCACAACATTTCTGATAAGTATATGTGGATGACATATTGTTGATCCGAAATGATGTAGAATTTCTGGAAAGCATAAACGGTTGTTTGAAGAGTGTTTTTCAAAGGAAGACCTGGATAAGGCTGTTTACATATTGGGCATCAAGATCTACAGAGGTAGATCAAGACGCCTGATGGTACTTTCAAAGAACGCACACCTTGACATGTTTTTGAAGGAGTTCAAAATAGATCAGTCAAAGAAGGGGTTCTTACCTGAGTTGTAAGGTGTGAAGTTGAGTAAGACTCAAAGCTTGAGCACGGCAGAAGAAAGAGAAAGGACGAAGGTCATCCCCTATGCTTTTGTCATAGGCTCTATACGGTATGCCATGCTGAAGTACCGCACCTGATGTGTTCCTTGCCACATGTCTGGCAAGAGGGTACAAATGTGATCTAGGACTGGATCACCAGATAGCGGTCAAAATTGTCCTTAGAGGAATAAGGAAATGTTTCTCGGTTATGGAGGTGGTAAAGAGTTCGACGTAAAGAGTTACGTCGATGCAAGCTTAACACCTATCCGGATAGCTCTGAGTAGAGATACCGGATACGTATAATGGAGCAATAATTTGGAATAGCTCCAAGTGGAACGTGGTAGCAGCATCTATGATATGACATAAAGTTTTGCGAAACACATAGGGACCTGAATATGGCAAGACCCATTGACTACAACCTCTCTCACAAGCATAACATGATCAAACCCAGAACTCTTTGAGTGTTTATCACGTAGTGATGTGAACTAGATCATTGAGTCTAGTAGACTCTTGGATGTTGGTCACAAGGCGATGTGACCTGTGAGTGTTAATCACATGGCAATGTGGACTAGATTATTGAATCTAGTGCAAGTGGGTGACTGTTGGAAATATGCCCTAGAGGCAATAATAAATTAGTTATTATTATTATATTTCATTATTCATGATAATTGGTTATTATCCATGGTAGAATTGTATTGATAGGAAACTCAGATACATGTGTGGATACATAGACAACACCATGTCCCTAGTAAGCCTCTAGTTGACTAGCTCGTTGATCAATAGATGGTTAGGGTTTCCTGACCATGGACATTGGATGTCGTTGATAACGGGATCACATCATTAGGAGAATGATGTGATGGACAAGACCCAATCATAAGCCTAGCACAAAGATCGTGTAGTTCGTATGCTAAAGCTTTTCTAATGTCAAGTATCATTTCCTTAGACCATGAGATTGTGCAACTCCCGGATACCGTAGGAGTGCTTTGGGTGTGCCGAACGTCACAACGTAACTAGGTGGCTATAAAGGTACACTACAGGTATCTCCAAAAGTGTCTGTTGGGTTGGCACGAATCGAGACTGGAATTTGTCACTCCGTGTAAACGGAGAGGTATCTCTGGGCCCACTCGGTAGGACATCATCATAATGTGCACAATGTGATCAAGGAGTTGATCACGGGATGATGTGTTACGGAACGAGTAAAGAGACTTGCCTGTAACGAGATTGAACAAGGTATCGGGATACCGACGATCGAATCTCGGGCAAGTATCGTACCGCTAGACAAACGAATTGTATACGGGATTGATAAAGTCCTTGACATCATGGTTCATACGATGAGATCATCGTGGAGCATGTGGGAGCCAACATGGGTATCCAGATCCCACTATTGGTTATTGACCGGAGAGTTGTCTCGGTCATGTCTGCATGGTTCTCGAACCCGTAGGGTCTACACACTTAAGGTTCGATGACGCTAGGGTTATAGGGAAAGTATGTACGCGGTTACCGAATGTTGTTCGGAGTGCCGGATGAGATCCCGGACGTCACAAGGAGTTTCGGAATGGTATGGAGGTAAATATTGATATATAGGAAGTATGGTTTTGGCCATCGGAAGTGTTCCGGGCATCACCGGTAGTGTACCGGGACCACCGGAGGGGTCCGGGGGTCCACCAGGGTGGGCCACCAGCCCCGGAGGCCTACATGGGCCAATAGTGGGAAGGGACCAGCCCCTAGGTGGGCTGGGGCGCCTCCCACCAAGGCCCAAGGCGCCTCCAAGAGGGGAAGGGGGCAAACCCTAGGGCAGATGGGTCGTAAGGCCCACCCCAGGTGCGCCTCCCCCTCTCCCCCTTGTGGCCGCCACCCAGATGGGATCTGGGGGCTGCCGCCACCCCTAGGGAGGGAACCCTAGGTGGGGGCGCAGCCCCTCCCCTTCCCCTATATATACTTGAGGTTTGGGGCTTCCCAACACGTGTGATTTGCTCTCCCTGTAGGCGCAGCCTTACCCCTCTCCCTCCTCGTCTCTCGTAGTGCTTGGCGAAGCCCTGCTGGAGTCCCGCGCTCCTCCACCACCACCACGCCGTCGTGCTGCTGCTGGATGGAGTCCTCCCCAACCTCCCCTTCTCCCCTTGCTGGATCAAGGCGTAGGAGACGTCACCGGGCTGTAGGTGTGTTGAACACGGAGGTGCCGTCCGTTCGGCACTAGGATCATCGGTGATTTGGATCATGACGAGTACGAATCCATCAACCCTGTTCACTTGAATGCTTCCGCTTAGCGATCTACAAGGGTATGTAGATGCACTCTCCTTCCCCTCGTTGCTAGATTACTCCATAGATTGATCTTGGTGATGCGTAGAAATTTTTGAATTTCTACTACGTTCCCAACACTTTTGTCCTACCCTCCCGTGGCAGCGGGGTCCTATTGGAAACTAAGGTATATTAAGGCCTCCTTTTAATAGAGAACCGGAACAAAGCATTAGCACATAGTGAATACATGAACTCCTCAAACTATGCTCATCACCGGGAGTGGTCCCGATTATTGTCACTTCGGGGTTGCCGGATCATAACGCATAGTAGGTGACTATACACTTGCAAGATAGGATCAAGAACTCACATATATTCGTGGAAACATAATAGGTTCAGGTCTGAAATCATGGCACTCGGGCCCTAGTGACAAGCATTAAGCATAGCAAAGTCATAGCAACATCAATCTCAGAACATAGTGGATACTAGGGATCGAACCCTAACAAAACTAACTCGATTACATGATAAATCTCATCCAACCCATCACCGTCCAGCAAGCCTACGATGGAATTACTCACACACGGCGGTGAGCATCATGAAATTGGTGATGGAGGATGGTTGATGATGACGACGGCGATGAATCCCCCTCACTGTCGCCCCGAACGGACTCCATATCAGCCCTCCCGAGAGGTTTTAGGGCTTGGCGGCGGCTTCGTATCGTAAAACGCGATGATTTCTTCTCTCTGATTTTTTTCTCTTCGAAAGCAAATATATGGAGTTGGAGTTGGCGTCGGAGGGCATCCAGGGGGCCCACGAGGTACGGGGCGCGCCCTAGGGGGGGCGCCCCCCACCCTCGTGAGAAGGGTGTGGGCCCCCTGGTCTTCATCTTTGGCGAGGATTTTTTATTATTTTTTTCTAAGATGTTCCGTGGAGTTTCAGGTCATTCCGAGAATATTTGTTTTCTGCATATAAAACAACACCATGGCAATTCTGCTGAAAACAGCGCCAGTCCGGGTTAGTTCCATTCAAATCATACAAGTTAGAGTCCAAAACAAGGGCAAAAGTGTTTAGACAAGTAGATACGACGGAGACATATCAAATCCCACAAGCTTAAACCCTTGCTTGTCCTCAAGCAATTCAGTTGACAAACTGAAAGAAAGAAAAACTTTTACAAACTCTGTTTGCTCTTGTTGTTGTAACTATGTCAAGCCAGCATTCAAGTTTTCAGCATAGATCATAACTAACCACATCTGCAATAATTCTCAGGTCTCATAATTACTCATATCAATAGCATAATCAACTAGCAAGTCATAATAATAAATCTCGGATGACAACACTTTCTCAAAACAATCATAATATGATATAATAAGATGGTATCTCGCTAGCCCTTTCTAAGACTGCAAAACATAAATGTAGAGCACCTTCAAAGATCAAGGACTGACTAGACATTGTAATTCATGGTAAAAGCAATCCAATCATAGTCATACCCAATATAAATTAACAGTGATGAATGCAAATGACGGCTGTGCTCTCCAGCTAGTGCTTTTTAATAAGAGGGTGATGACTCAACATAAAAGTAAATGGATAGGCCCTTCGCAGAGGGAAGCAGGGATTTCTAGAGGTGTCAGAGCTCAGTTTTGAAATAGAGATAAATTGTATTTTGAGCGGTATACTTTCATTGTCAATGTAACAACTAAGAGATGGCGATATCTTCCATGTTAAACACATTATAGGCGGTTCCCAAACAGAATGGTAAAGTTTATACTCCCCCTCCACCAACAAGCATCAATCCATGACTTGCTCGAAACAATGAGTGCCTCCAACATACATTAGGTCCCAGGGGGAGTTTTGTTTGCAATTACTTTTGATTTAGTTTGCATAAAGCATGGGACTGGGCATCCCGGTGACCAGCCATTTTCTCGTGAGTGAGGAGCGGAGTCCACTCCTCTTGAGAATAACCCGCCTAACAGGGAAGATAAGGACAACCTTGGTTGATACATGAGCTATTCGAGCATACAAAACAGAATGATTATTTGAAGGTTTAGAGTTTGGCACATACAAATTTACTTGGAACGGCAGGTAGATACCGCATATAGGAAGGTATGGTGGACACATCTGGAATAACTTTGGGGTTTAAGGGATTGGATGCACAAGCAGTATTCCCGCTTAGTACAGGTGAAGGCTAGCAAAAGACTGGGAAGCGACCAACTAGAGAGCGACAACAGTCATGTACATGCATTAAAACTAATAAACATTGGATGCAAGCATCAGTAGGATATAATCCACCATGAACATAAATATCGTGAAGGCTATGTTGATTTTGTTTCAACTACATGCGTGAACATGTGCTAAGTCAAGTCACTTAAATCATTCGAAGGAGTATACCACCCCATCATACCACATCATAATCATCTCAATAGCATGTTGGCACACAAGGTAAACCATTATAACTCATAGCTAATCAAGCATGGCACAAGCAACTATGATCTCTAATTGTCATTGAAAACATGTTTATTCATAATAAGTTGAATCAAGAACGAGGGACTCATCATATTTACAAAAACAAAAGAGGTCGAGTTCATACCAGCTTTTCTCATCTCAGTCAGCCCATCATATATCATCATAATTGCCTTTCACTTGCACGACCGAATGGTGTGAATAATAGTAAGAGTGTACATGCATTGGACTGAGCTGGAATCTACGAGCATACAATAAACAGGAGAAGACAAGGCAATATGGGCTCTGGGTTAATTCAACAAAGATGCATATAAGAGCCACTTAAACAATTTAATTATGGTCTTCTCCTACTGACCCCCAAAGAAAAGAAAAGAAATGAAACTATTTACACGGGAAAGCTCCCAACAAGCAAAAAAAGAATGGGAAATATTTTTGGGTTTTCTTTTTAATTATTATGACTACAGCAGAAAAATAAACTACTACTAATTTTCTTTGTTTTTTCTTAAGGTTTAGCGAACACACAAGAAGAAAGCAGGAAAAAGGAAATAAACTAGCATGGATATTACAGTTAAAAAGTATGAGCACTGACATCTAGTAATGAGTGTGTGTGAACATAAATGTAATGTCGGCGAGAAATACGTACTCCCCCAAGCTTAGGCTTTTGGCCTAAGTTGGTCTATGGCCACGGCTGGCCTGGCGAATATCCATAATAATAGTTGTTGGGGTCGTACTGTGATGAGGAGGAATAGTTGGGATCATACTGATGTGCAGCGGTTATCACCTGCTGAGCTGCAGCGTGGAGTCGAGCTGCCTCCGCTCTCCTCTCGTACTCTTCTGCCTCTTCTCTAGTAATAACATATCTTCTTTTTGTCTGTGAATCAAAGAAGGCCGGAGTAGGGAGAGTAATATGGAAAACATGTCATTTATCAAAAATTAAACGATATAAGAGAGGTGATTCAGGCCTCTCGACAAACTGGTGTGAAGCCTTAGAGTCATAATCTAAATGTGCAGGAGGCAACTCCGTATCACCCTCACGAATGTCTATCTCAAGAAAATGAGCTAAGCGGGTTGCATAAATTTCTCCAAAGAAATCTCCATTATGTCTATTATGATGCAACCTACGAGCTACAATGGCTCCCATATGATAAGATTGGTCCCCTAACACAGCACTCCTAAGAATGCTAAGATCAGGGACACACATGTGACATACTTCATCCTTAGCATTTATGCATCTACCAATGAAGAGAGCAAAATAATGTATAGCAGGAAAGTGAATGCTCCCTATGGTAGCCTGCGTTATATCTCTAGATTCCCCTACAGTTATACTAGCAAGAAAGTTTCTAAATTCAGATTTAGGGGGATCCCTAATACTGCCCCATGATGGAAGTTCGCATGCAAGAGTGAAATCCTCTAGGTCCATGGTATAAGATTTGTCATAAAGATCAAACATGACTGAAGGAGAATTACGTGAAGATGAATACTCAAACCTCCTCACAAATGAACCTGTGAGATCATGATACTGGGGCATTTGTTAGCCTCAAAATCCTCAAGACCGGCATTGTGCAAATATGCTTTGAATTCTTCTTTAATTCTCGCACGGTCCATGAAATATTCCGATGGCCATTCGCAAGGCCGTACTGGAGCGTCTCGTGGTGGATCCTCGTCAGCATCGCGCATAGCAATCCTGGGCCCTTGCTTCTTAGAGGAACCACCTTGGAACATCTTCCTAAGCATATTGTTTTTCTATGAAAAATTCTGAAATTTTTAGTAACTTCAAACAAAAGTGAACCAACTTAAATAAAACTGATAGCAACTACTCCTACAAGTGCCTAGAGCCTATATCAAGCATTAGAACTACTTGGAACCATATAAATTTGACATGCAAGCTCAAGAACATGGTCACCTATGCAGCACAAATTTGCAAAGAATAAAGCACTATAACGAAAACTAATTGGACCAATGGAGGAGTCACATACCAAGGAACAATCTGCCCAAGCAGTTTTGCGAGAGGTGCTTTGAGCAAGGAGATCGAAAATCACAGCAAAAGTGGCTGGAACTCGTGCTTGAGTTAGTTTTTCGGGTTTGTGTGAGACAGAGGAAGAAGATGGGTGCTGGGATAAGTGGAGGAGGGCCATCGTGGGCCCATGAGGCAGGGGGCGCGCCCTAGTGGGGGGGGGCGCCCACCACCCTCGTGGCCAGGTGGCAGCTCCTCCCGCGGTAATTTTTGCACAGAAAATCCTCAAATATTCCCGAAAAATTATATTAAATTGGCATGTCATTCTGAGGACTTTTATTTTCGGGATATTTTTATATTGCACGGATAAGTCAGGAAACAGACAGAAAAATACTATTTTTACTTTATTTAATATAAATAACAGAAAGTAAAAGTGGGGTATAGAAGGTTGTGCTTCTAGTTTCATCCATCTCATGCTCATCAAAAAGAATCCACTAACAAGGTTGATCAAGTCTTGTTAACAAACTCATTCTGATAATCATGAAACCAGAGAAATTTCGAATAACACTAAGTTACCTCAACGGGGATATGCACATCCCCTATAATAAGTATATCATATTTCTTCTTGATAGTAGGAATAGGAAATTCAAAACCTCCAAATATAATCGATGGAATTTTTCCAATAGAGTTGATACTATGAACTTGAGGTTGTTTCCTCGGAAAGTGTACCGTATGCTCATTACCATTAACATGAAAAGTGGCATTGCCTTTGTTGCAATCAATAACAGCCCCTGCAATATTAAGAAAAAGTCTTCCAAGAATAATAGACATACTATCATCCTTGGGAATATCAAGAATAACAAAGTTCGTTAAAATAGTAACGTTTGCAACCACAACAGGCACATCCTCACAGATACCTACAGGTATAGCAGTTGATTTATCAGCCATTTGCAAAGATATTTCAGTAGGTGTCAACTTATTCAAGTCAAGTCTATGATATAAAGAGAGAGGCATAACACTAACACTAGCTCCAAGATCACATAAAGCAGTTTTAATATAATTTCTTTTAATGGAGCAAGGTATAGTAAGCACTCCGGGGTCTCCAAGTTTCTTTGGTATTCCACCCTTAAAAGTATAATTAGCAAGCATGGTGGAAATTTCAGCTTCCGGTATCTTTCTTTTATTAGTAATGATATCCTTCATATATTTAGCATAAGGATTTGTTCTAAGTACATCATTTAATCTCATACGCAAAAAGATAGGCCTAATCATTTCAGCAAAGCGCTCAAAATCCTCATCATCCTTTTTCTTGGATGGTTTCGGAGGAAAAGGCATGGGTTTCTGAACCCAAGGTTCCCTTTCTTTACCATGTTTCCTAGCAACAAAGTCTCCTTTATCATAACGTTGATTCTTTGATTGTGGGTTATCAAGATCAACAGCAGGTTCAATTTCTACATCATTATCATTACTAGGTTGAGTATCATCATGAACATCATTATTAATATTTTCATTAGGTTCATGTTCATTACCAGATTGTGTTTCAGCATCAGACATAGAGATATCATTTGGATTATCAGGTGGTTCAGCAATAGCTTCACTAGAAGTTTGCACAGTTCTATCATTTTTCTTCTTCTTCTTTTTAGAACAACTAGGAACATCAATATTATTTCTTTGAGAATCTTGCTCGATTCTCTTAGGGTGGCCTTCAGGATACAAAGGTTCCTGAGTCATTCTACCAGTTCTAGTAGCCACTCTAACAGCATAGTCATTTTTCTTACTATTCATTTCATCAAGCACTTCTTTTTGAGCCTTAAGTACTTGTTCTACTTCAGTGGTAACCATAGAAGCATGTTTTCTAACAAGTTTAAGTTCACCTTTAATATTAGCCATATAATCACCCAAGCATCTAATCATATAAGCATTTTCTTTTAATTGTCTACCAAAATAAGCATTGAAGTCGTCTTGCTTAAACATAAAGTTATCAAACTCATCCAAGCACTGACTAGCAATTTTAGTAGGAGGAACCTCTGCTTTATCATATCTATAGAGAGAATTTACCTTTACTACCTGTGTCGGGATATCGGGATCAGGAGGTTCTTCAGTAAATAAAGAATTGAGATCATATGTTTCTTCAACAGGCGGTATATTAAGACCATGCATTTCTTCAATAGGAGGTAAATTCTTAACGTCTTCAGCTTTAATACCTTTCTCTTTCATAGATTTCTTTGCCTCTTGCATATCTTCGGGACTGAGGAATAAAACACCTCTCTTCTTCGGAGTTGGTTTAGGAATAAGCTCAGTAATTGGAGCAGGAGTTGGCTCAGGAGGTGCCCAATTATTTTCATTTGTCAACATATTATTCAATAGAATTTCAGCTTCATCCGGTGTTCTTTCCCTGAAAAGAGAACCAGCACAACTATCCAGGTAATCTCTGGAAGTATCGGTTAGTCCATTATAAAGGATATCAAGTATTTCAGGTTTCCTAAGAGGATGATCAGGCAAAGCATTAAGTAACTTGAGAAGCCTTCCCCAAGCTTGTGGGAGACTCTCTTCTTTAATTTCCACGAAGTTGTATATTTCCCTCAAAGCAGCTTGTTTCTTATGAGCAGGGAGATATTTAGCAGAGAAGTAATAAATCATATCCTGGGGACTACGCACACAACCAGGATCAAGAGAATTAAACCATATCTTAGCATCACCCTTTAATGAGAACGGAAATATTTTGAGTATATAGAAGTAACGCGATCTCTCATCATTAGTAAACATGGCAGCTATATCATTTAACTTAGTAAGATGTGCCACAGCAGTTTCAGATTCATAGACATAAAACGGATCAGATTCAACCAAAGTAATTATATCAGGATCAACAGAGAATTCATAATCCTTATCAGGAACACAGATAGGTGAAGTAGCAAAAGCAGAGTCGGGTTTCATTTTATCTCTAAGTGATTCTTTGTTCCATTTAACTAATAACCTCTTAAGCTCATATCTATCTTTGCAAGCTAAAATAGCGGCAGAAGATTCCATATCGAAAAGATAACCCTCAGGAATAATAGGCATATTTTCATCATCACTATCATCATCGTATTCAGATTCAATAATTTCTTTTTCTCTAGCCCTAGCAATTTTTTATCAAGAAATTCACTAAGGGGCGCAGTAGTATCAGGCATAGAAGCAGTTTCATCATAAGTATCATGCATAGTAGAAGTGGCATCATCAATAACATGTGACATATCAGAACGAATAGCAGAAGCAGGTGTAGGTGTCGCTAGCTTACTCATAACAGAAGGTGAATCAAGTGCGGAGCTAGATGGCAGTTCCTTACCTCCCCTCGTAGTTGAGGGATAGATCTTGGTGTTTGGATCTCTCAAGTTCTTCATAGTGTCCAGCAGATATAAATCCCAAGTGACTCAAAGAATAGAGCTATGCTCCCCGGCAACGGCACCAGAAATTAGTATTGATAACCCACAAGTATAGGGGATCGCAACAGCTTTCGAGGGTAGTGTATTCAACCCAAATTTATTGATTCGACACAACGGGAGCCAAAGAATATTCTCAAGTATTAGCAGCTGAGTTGTCAATTCAACCACACCTGGAAACTTAGTATATGCAGCAAAGTGTTTAGTAGAAAAGTAATATGATAGTGGTGGTAGCGGCAACAAAAGTAAAGACAACAAAAGTAATATTTTTGGTATTTTGTAGTGATTGTAACAGTAGCAGCGAAAAAGTAAATAAGCGTAAACCAGTATATGGGAAACTCGTAGGCACCGGATCAGTGATGGATAATTATGCCGGATGCGATTCATCATGTAACAGTCATAACATAGGGTGACACAGAACTATCTCCAATTCATCAATGTAATGTACGCATGTATTCCATATATAGTCATACGTGTTTATGGAAAAGAACTTGCATGACATCTTTTGTCCTACCCTCCCGTGGCAGCGGGGTCCTATTGGAAACTAAGGGATATTAAGGCCTCCTTTTAATAGAGAACCAGAACAAAGCATTAGCACATAGTGAATACATGAACTCCTCAAACTATGGTCATCACCGGGAGTGGTCCCGATTATTGTCACTTCGGGGTTGCCGGATCATAACACATAGTAGGTGACTATAGACTTGCAAGATAGGATCGAGAACTCACATATATTCATGAAAACATAATAGGTTCAGATCTGAAATCATGGCACTCGGGCCCTAGTGACAAGCATTAAGCATAGCAAAGTCATAGCAACATCAATCTCAGAACATAGTGGATACTAGGGATCGAACCCTAACAAAACTAACTTGATTACAAGATAAATCTCATCCAACCCATCACCATCCAACAAGCCTATGATGGAATTACTCACGCACGGCGGTGAGCATCATGAAATTGGTGATGGAGGATGGTTGATGATGACGACGGCGACGAATCCCCCTCCCCGGAGCCCCGAACGGACTCCAGATCAGCCCTCCCGAGAGGTTTTAGGGCTTGGCGGCGGCTCCGTATCGTAAAACGCGATGATTTCTTCTCTCTGATTTTTTTCTCTCCGAAAGCAAATATATAGAGTTGGAGTTGGCGTCGGAGGGCATCCAGGGGGCCCAAGAGGTAGGGGGGCGCGCCCTAGGGGGGGGCGCCCCCTACCCTTGTGAGAAGGGTGTGGGCCCCCTAGTCTTCATCTTTGGCGAGGATTTTTTATTATTTTTTTCTAAGATGTTCCGTGGAGTTTCAGGTCATTTCGAGAATATTTGTTATCTTCATATAAAACAACACCATGGCAATTCTGCTGAAAACAGCGTCAGTCCGGGTTAGTTCCATTCAAATCATACAAGTTAGAGTCCAAAACAAGGGCAAAAGTGTTTGGAAAAGTAGATACGACGGAGACATATCACTAACTTATCCCACTTCCATTCGGGTATCGACAATGGCTGTAGCAATCCTGCTGGCTTCTGATGCTCTGCCTTTACTCTCTAACATACATCACAAACTGCTACATACTTCACAATATCCTTCTTCATTCCGGTCCACCAGAAAATATCCTTCAAATCCAAATACATCTTGGTATTTCCTGGGTGAATCGAATATGGTGAATCATGGGCCTCTTGCAGAATTAACTTCCTGATCTCCGGGTCATTAGGCACATAAACACGGTCTTCAAACCATAAGGTATCGTGCTCATCCTCACGAAATCCTTTAGATTTTTCTTTGCTTATTTTCTCCTTAATAGAAGCGATCTCCTTGTCGGTCTTCTGGGCTTCTCTGGTCTTATCCATCAAAGTAGACTGAATCTCCAATGCTTCTACATAGCCTCTCGGGACTATCTCCAAACATAGCTCTCGAAGATTTTCGGCTAACTCTCTTGGTAAATCTCCCATCATTATGGTGTTGACATGGCTTTTATGGCTCAACGCGTCAGCTACTACGTTAGCCTTTCCAGGGTGATAATGCAATCTCATGTCATAGTCCTTGATGAGTTCCAACCATCTCCTTGGTCTGAGATTCAACTCCTTCTGCGTGAAAATATACTTCAAACTCTTGTGATCTGTGTACACCTCACAATGATTTCCAATGAGAAAGTGTCTCTAGGTTTTCAATGCATCCACTACGGCTGCTAACTCCAAATCATGTGTGGCATAATTCAACTCATGAGGCTTGAGCTGTCGTGAGGCATAAGAAACAACTCTTCCTTCCTGCATAAGCACTGCTCCAAGTCCTCGACGTGAAGCGTCGCAATACACCTCATAATCCTTGGTCTGATCTGGAAAAATCAACACTGGTGATGTAACCAAACGTTTCTTCAAATCCTGGAAACTGGCCTCACATTCCTCAGTCCATATGGACTTGGTATCCTTCTTCAACAATTCTGCCATAGGCTTCGCAATCTTCGAGAAATTTTCGATGAATCTTCGGTAGTATCCTGCGAGTCCAAGAAAACTCCGGATCTCTCCCACTGTTGTTGGCGCTTGCCAACTTGTCACAGTGTCAACCTTGGTGGGATCTACTGCTATACCTTCTCCGGATATAACGTGTCCGAGAAATCCAACTTCCTTCAACCAAAACTCACATTTGCTAAACTTGGCATATAACTAATGTTCTCTGAGCTTACCAAGTACCAAACGCAAATGCTCCTTATGCTCCTCTTCATTCTTCGAGTAGACTAAAATATCATCAATGAACACCACGACAAACTTATCCAAAAATTCCATAAACACTTTGTTCATCATGTTCATAAAGTATGCAGGTGCGTTAGTCAGACCAAATGACATAACGGTATACTCGTACAGCCCATACCTGGTGGTAAAAGCCGTCTTAGGTATATCCTGTTCTCGAATCTTCAACTGGTGGTATCCTGATCGCAGATCGATCTTGGAAAATACCTTAGCTCCTTGCAATCGATCAAACAGATCATTGATCATCGGTTGTGGGTACTTGTTCTTGATGGTTACTTCATTCAATCCTCGATAATCAACAACCATCCTTAACGATCCATCCTTCTTCTCCATTAGAAGTACGGGCGATCCCCAAGGTGACGAACTTGGGAGAATATAACCTTTATCCAGTAACTCCTTAATCTGCTTCTTAATCTCTTCCAAATCCTTTGCGGGCATCCTATATGGTCTCTTCACTAGTAGAAAAAGGGGCTTTTGTCCCGGTTGGTAAGGCCCCTTTAGTCCCGGTTTTCAAACCGGGACTAAAGGGTCGGTACTAATGCCTCTCCCCTTTAGTCCCGGTTCTTACATGAACCGGGACTAAATGGCGCGGCCACGTGGAGCTCCACCTTTAGTCCCGGTTGGTAACACCAACCGGGACTAAAGGAAATTTTATGATTTTTTTTTGAATTTTTTTATTTTCAAATTTCTGAATTATTTTAACCTCTTGTGTGTAATCACCACCCCTCATCACTGCTCAATTTATCCTCTAATCACCCCTCATCATTCCAAATCATCTAACTTCCCGAACGGTCACCCATCCTCCCACTCCCCCAGCCTGAGCACACTTAACTTCCGGGTTCTATTCTCTCTCGTTTCCAAGTCTGCACTTGTTGTTTTCCTGACAATAGTAAGATGTCAATCCTATTAACCTTCATGAATTTTGCTTGAGCATGAAGTGATACATTTCACTGTTTGAGTTTGAAACTATTGTTTTAAAAAACAATAATTATTTAGTAACACTAATATTTCTTGAATAATTAGTTTGACCACAGTTTGACCAGATTTGACCAAAATTCAAAATAACTGAAATAATTATTTAGTAACACTAACATTCTAGAATAATTAGTTTGACCATTGTTTGACGATAGTTTGACCACTGTTTGACCAGATTTGACTAGTAATTTTTTCGATTTTTTCCACTCTAGATCTTAAAAGCCCCGTAACCCCCTGTTAAATTCGGATGTAACTTTTCGAGTAGATGATTTTTCATATAATTTTTTTTAATCCGAGTTCGTATGCAAAAGTTATGCCCATTTTACAAATTCCAGAGAGATTTTGCAAATAAAGTTGAAATTCATATTTGTAAATTTTCCCAACAAGTAGACCACATATCACATGGGAAACTTATTTTATTTTATTTTTTTTGACATTTCCATCATTTTCTTTTGTTTTTTCTAAAACTAAAAAGGCGGTCCACGGGGGGGGGGGGAGTTTGAAAATGGGACCTTTAGTACCGGTTCGTGCCATGAACCGGTACTAATGCCTCAAAACCCATTAGTACCGGTTGGTGGCACCAACCGGTACTAAAGGTCTAACCTTTAGTCCCGGTTGGTGCCACCAACCAGGACTAATGGGAATCGCACCCTTTAGTCCTGGTTCGTGGCACGAACTGGGATTAAAGGGCCCAGGTGAACCGGTACTAATGCCTCAAAACCCATTAGTACCGGTTGGTGGCACCAACCGGTACTAAAGGTCTAACCTTTAGTCCCGGTTGGTGCCACCAACCGGGACTAATGGGCATCGCACCCTTTAGTCCCGGTTCGTGGCACGAACCGGGACTAAAGGGCCCAGGTGAACCGGGACTAATGCCTTAGCCGCACAAACCGGGATAAATGCTCACGTTAGTCCCGGTTCTTGACTGAACCGGGACTAGTGTGAAAACTGCCCCGTGACCAAAGCCCTGTTTTCTACTAGTTCTTAGATATTGGCCCTGTGCCTGGCAAAAGTTCAATCAAAAACTCAATATCTCTATCCGGTGGCATGCCTGGCAACTCCTCTGGAAATACATCAGGGAAATCCTTCACCACTGGTACTTCCTCCTGCACAACTCCTGTTAACGAATTCACTTGAGTCCTCCTCGGCACATGACGGGATACATACTTGATCCTTCTTCCTTCTGGGGTGGTAAGCAAAATTGACTTACTGGCGCAATCGATGTTTCCTCCATACATCAACAGCCAATCCATACCCAGAATGACATCCAAACCTTGTGATTCCAAAATAATCAAATCCGAGGGAAACACATGCCTACCTATACTCAATGGCACTTGAAAACATCCCTTGCTAGCCATATAGTCCTCTCCTGGTGAGCATACTAACATAGGTGTTCTAAGAACTTTGGTGGGCAGGTTATACTTATCCACAAATTCCCTTGATATGTATGAATGTGATGCACCAGTATAAAAAAGAACGAGTGCAGTAAATGACTTAACCAAAAACTTACCGATTACTGCATCCGGCTGCTCTACAACCTCCTCCAGGTTAACGTGGTTCACCTGCCCCCTATTAAAAGGGTTCGGCTTCTTCCCAGAGCTTCCATTGCCATTTCCATCCTGGGATTCAGGACATTCATTGGCATAATGTCCAGTCTTCTGGCACTTAAAGCAAGTGACTTGGCTCAAGTCTCTCTTGGCTGGGGTTGATGGGTTAGTGCGGTTCTGGCTGTTGCTTCCTCCATTTCCATTACTATTCTTGGTGCCACTGTGATTGTGCGAGCTACCTCCTCCATGGGTATGCTGAAAATGTCCTCCCGGTCTAGGGGTAAAACGTGGCTTCTGCTGAGCTCCAGAAGTGTACGTCCCTTGTCCATACTTCCTCTTGTGATTCTCAATCTGCTGCTGCTTCCCTTCAATCATGAGAGCACGGTATGCCTACTCCTAGTAGTTGTTGAAGGTTGCTACCATCAACTGCATGCTCAACTCATCATTCAGTCCTTCCAGAAACTTATCCTGCTTAGCTGCATCCGTAGCCACGTCATCTGGGGCATAACGTGCTAACTTACTAAAGTCCTCCACATACTGGCCAACTGTCCGTCCTCCTTGGCGCAAGTTGCGAAACTCTCGCTTCTTCATGTCCATAGCTCCTGCTGAAACATGGGCAGTACGGAAAGCCTGCTGGAACTGGTCCCATGTGACAGTGTCAATAGGGAAAGTGGCTGTGAAATTCTCCCACCATGATGCCGCGGGTCCTTCAAGCTGATGTGCGGCAAACTTCCCCTTTTTCGCATCTGTGCATCCCACCGTGGTCAACTCCCTTGTTGTTTTGCGGAGCCAATCATCTGCTACTATAGGCTCGATGCTACTGGAAAACACCGGCTGATTCAGCCTAAGAAAACGGGCTAAGTGATCAACAGGTGGTGATGGTGGTGGTGGGTTGTTGTTGTTGTTCCCCTGATTCTGATTCTGGACTAGCAACTGCATCAACGTGTTCTGCTGCTGGATCAACTGGGTGAGCTCCGGTGGGAAGGTAAATCCGGGGTCACGTCTCGAAGGCATTTGAGGGTTTAGAAAGATGAAATTTAAGAATAGAGAGGGGTCTAGAGAGAAAACACTACCCATATGCACATGAGGCAAAAACAAACAATTCACTTCATGCAATCAAACAAGGGCATACAATCGATCTAACTATCGCAAAAGTGCTCGGACTACTATATTTACATGGTGGACTACTACTATTGATGGGGTGGTCTACTAGAAATATTCTTCGGTTGCAGACTCCATGATATCTGCTCCAGCTTCATCAACATAGTCATCATCGCTATCATCTGGATCCGAGTCGGTGTCGTCGATGATGATGTAGTCTTCCGAGGGAATCTCCTTGGGTTCTTCATCTTCTTCTACTGGTGTAGGGCCTCCCATAAATATTCCAATCTTCTTGATCAGATCGTCATTCTTCTCCACTAATACTTCGATTTCCTATTCATAATCTTCATGTGTAGCCTTGAGTTCTTCCTCCAGTTCCTTGATTCTAGTCCTTGCCTTCTTCAGATAATCATGTCGGCGCACATCTGGTTCTCCTGACGTCGAATGTGTTGGTTTAACTCCTGGATAAAAGCTACAATTGATCTATCCTTCCTGGTGCTGATCATCTCCCAGTGCTCATCTCGGCGCCCACAAATCTGGTAGATAGTATCCTTGAGATCATTGCGGTAAACTTCTCCAATGCGTCCCATGGTGATGTGAGCTGCCATGCTCTTTCCTATACTCCAGGTTGGTGCATCAAAGGAAAACTCTATGAGCTCAATGACTAGCATGAACGTCCTTCCTGGAACTTGAACTTGAATCATCCAGCGCTCTTCTTCAGGTAATGTGGCGTTGTAGGTTCCGGTGAAGCTTGGTACTCCTATGTTCAGATATCTAGTGACTTCCTTCAAGTGACGTCCAAAGGGTGTATCTTCATCCGGTTGTGCGAACTTGTTCCTTGCATCCGCCATCCTAAAAGAGTAGAAAAGATGAGAGGTCAGAATGAGAAGAGAGTGAGTAGTGATCTAGGGCTTTAGCTTAATGGTCGTGTCCTACAGTCAGCGTGTGCTCTGATACCATCTTGTAGCGACCAGACCTCAAACGGTCCAATTTCTGTGCTCAAGTGTCATCCCTGGATCAGTAATGCTGACACCACACAGTACTTGAAGGATTTATAACAGAGTAGCAATCACACAGTTATTACATCGAGTGTCTCAAAAGAGAACTTACTACAATAAATATGGCTTAAGGCCATCTAATAACGATAACAGCGGAAGGCTTGGAAGATAAGTGAGTCCATCAATTCCAACGGCATCACTGAGTATAGAACCACGACCTAAAAGCACCTTACCCGTCGTCTGAAAAGTCTGCAACATGAAGGTTGCAGCCCGAAACGGGTCAGCACATGGAATATGCTGGCAATGTAACACATAGAGAGCAATGAAAGAATAAGGCTATACTATATGCATATTTGGCTGGTGGAAAGCTCTATGGTTACAGTTTTGCGTAAAGCCAATTTTTCCCTACTGCAAAGGAATAAAATTTTATTTAAGTATCATGGTAGTTGTTAAACATTGAGAATGGTTGACAGCATTCTCAATCCCAATTAAGCATCAACATTAAAAACCCAACAAATTAATTAGAGTAACATGATGAGATTCACATGATAATCCACGTACTAGATACTCAAGATATCCATAACCGGGGACACGCTAATCATGATTAGTTTATACACTCTGCAGAGGTTTGCGCACTTTTCCCCACAAGACTCGATCGCCTCCGTTTGATTTCTTGCACTACATGGTGTTTAAGAAACGGATAACCGAGACATAGTCTTTCAGAAGCGCTAGCACCTTACGAACGGGTAGACCGTTACACCTACTTTCCCCTACATCTGCTAGTCTACCACTGTAAGAGTTCGCACAACTTAGTCAACTATGCTAGAGCCCATATTAGCTTGTGGCTGCACACGGAAGTTTCTAGCATGAATAATCTCATGATCCCTTTGAGTCTGGGTGGCGGTCCAAAAGAAAAACAGGCAATCGCTGGAATACCCAGGTGCCTCAATCCACCTAGATGTGTATTTAAGTTGCCACCTTAGATAAACCATTAATTTAACAAACTCACATCTGTCATGGATTTCACTCACCCAATCCACGTCTACTAGCATAGCATGGCATAGTAAGCAAACATAGAAGTAACTCCCAAAGGTTTGATAATAAACAGGTAATAGGTACTACCTCAACTACTTCCCAAACCCACAACTTAATTAGATCCTAAGCATGCAATGTGTGAGGATTGATATAATGCAATAAAAACTGGGTAGTAGGAGGTATGATCAAAGTGTTACTTGCCTTACTGATGATCCGCAAAACCTAGCGATTCGAAGTAGCAAGCGGTGCACTCCGGGTACTCTATCACAAACAAACAAGTATACAATAAGTACTCAACTAATGCACAGGTAAAACTCAAATAAGAAATGTAACCAAAAAGTTCAACTTAAGAACTCCGATTGGCAAAAGAACCAAATCGAATGAAGCAACGAAAGACAAACGGCAAAGAAACAAGCTTCATTTACTACTCTGGATCTAGGGCAAATTTTATAGAGGCAAAAACTTGTTTGAGTTAGTTAAACGGAAAGAGGGTTTCAAGACGAAACTCCAGGCGCTTGAATCGCCTGATTCCGATAAACGAGCGAAAAGTTATACTAGAACGAAAATCGGATCAGGAATCACGATCAGAAAAAATCGCGGATTTAATCCGAGAAAAAAACGACGAACAGATTAACAAACGAACGTTCATTATCTGGATCTAAATAATGAACACGTGCATTAAAACGAACGAACGAGCGAACGCTCGCTAAATAAATAAACCAGAAAAACCAATCTATCAAAAAACAAAATCTAAAAAAACCGAAAAAACGGACGGAAAACCGAACGGTTTTCTCGAGGAAAACCGCTGGCGGCGGGGCAGCGGTCAACCTCCGGCGGGGTGGCGAGATCGGCGGGCGGCGGCTCCGGGCGGC
>NC_057797.1:729433078-729474753 GCF_018294505.1 Triticum aestivum
GCGAGGCGGCGACGGCGACGTCAGGGGCGGCGGGGTCGGGCGCTAGGGTTTGGGGCGGCTCGGGCTGGGCTCCCCGGCTTATAAAGGCCGACCGGGCCAGGTGTTCGGGTCGGACACGGCCCGGTAGGTCGGTTCGACTTTTTTTAAAAATAAATACGCTCAGAAAAATCAAAAGAAATACTAAACAGACTCCAAAAATCCCGAAATAAATTTTCCCTGCCTTCTAAAACCGAGCCGCACAGGATGAACATTTATTTGGGGCCTAAATGCAATTTTGAAAAACGTGCATTTTTTCTATATTCAAATAAGATAGCAAATAAAACCAAAACAAAATCTTCTTTGATTTTTTATTAAATCATAAATATTTCTTTATTTTGGGAAAGTCATTTTATTCCCTCTCATATTTTTGTAATAGAAATAATTGAAGATAAAATAAAAAATCAAATGATCCTATTTTCAAAATTTGAGAAAACTCAAATATGAAAATAATGAAATCCCCAACTCTCTCCGAGGGTCCTTGAGTTGCGTGAAATTTCTAGGATCAACCAAAATGCAAATAAATATGATATGCAATGATGATCTATTGTATAACATTCCAAATTGAAAATTTGGGATGTTACAACAAGGTATCATTGCAGGGAGTTCTATGCCTTGGAAGCAACACAAGAACCAGACACATAGTATGAAGAACCATCACCTGCAGGTGTATTTCTCACGCACGCACATAGGAAGAACCATCAGATGCAGGTAAATATAGCAAGCACGTACACATGAAAAGCAAGCATGCCACACGCACATCGATCTCGAGGAGAAGAGAAGGCCCGCCCTTGGAGAGCTTCGTCATCCTGTATGGAGCAACCGACCCCATTTAACCTCGTCGTGGATCTGGTCATGGACATGGCGGCTCGACGTGGATTTCGTCATTGCCTTGGCCTCCCGTCTCACCTTCCTCCCCATCTCTCCACGCCGGAACCGGCGCGTCTGGCCCAGATCGGGCAAGCCCACGCCAACCCACACCAGCAGGAGATCGTCACTGGGGTGTTAGCTCGTGGTGTTGCTGCCCCAAATTGGGGAGGTGGAGGAGGAGCAGCTGCTGCTCCAGTTCGGCGACAGGAGGTGGAGAGAAAGGAGTGTCCAGTGTGAGGGTGCTCCACGAAGGGAGGGTAGCTAGGGAAGGGAGGCCGGCGTGGTGGGAGAAGGCAGCGAGTGGGGATGGAGACGGGCCGGCGAAGCCTTGCCCGAAACCCTAGCCATGGGGGTGGGGTTGCGAACGGACGATAGAAGCCGGGAGCGAAGAATTTGGCCAGAGGGGAGGGAGGCGTGGAGCGTGGGGAGCTCGGGTACGTGCTGCACGGCGCCGGAGCTCGCCGAAAGCGGCCAGCGTGGGCGGCGGCGGCGGCGAGGACTTCCTGGGCGAGAGGGAGGCGAGCGCGAGACCGTGCGTGTGTGGTTGTGTTTTTTTTCTTTACAAATTTGCTCGGACCGCATGTTGAATACTCCAAACGCCAGGGTGTTTTGTGCAAAAACAAAACATTTTCTCAAATATCCACTTAAGATAGGACCGTAGGTTGAATTCTCATAAACAGAGGGACTTTTCTGCAAAATTATTGACGACGTACGACCAGAAGCAATAGCTAGTTTATATATATATATATATATATATATATATATATATATATATATATATATATAAGGTAAAGATGAACTATTATGAACTCATAGTACAACCAAACAAAAATCCATAGTGGTAGATAGATATTCATATCAACCAAAGAGTTCGATAATTTACCTGATCGACCGATCGAACGGATATAGCAGCCGAGCTAGGTCGTCGTCATTCTATGGAAGCTACAGAATCCATGGAAACCTTCCATGATATATAGAACCGGTACAGTGGACCCATGCATGCCTTCCTTCATAAGTCTTGTTTTCTTTCCACCCGCAAAAAAAAAGTCTTGTTTTCTTTCTATTTTGCGATGACTCGGTAAGTCTTGTTGACGACTCACACCCTCTGCAGTGAAAGCGAATGAATTATAGTTTAACCTAACGTACTGGCATATATATGAACAAATAATACATGGTGAATGCATGTGTGACCGAGCATACATATGTGAATGTGTGCTATCAATCAGAACGCGTACACCATGACATAGTGACCAACGGGGCCGGGATGTGTAGTATATATATATAAGGGTCACCACATTTTCTTAAATGGAAATTTATTCTGGCCCGAAGCCCCAAGTTGATTAGCACGAAACTACCGGCCAAAGTTCGAACGCAGACTGCAGCACCGTTGATGAAGTGCGTAGTTGCTCCTTTGTTCAGTGGTTTGGTGGTTCCACGCACGAAGCTTCACACGGAAACTTTGCGAAACGTAGTTACTTGGCCTTTTTCTATCTTGAGGTAAATACGTCAGTGGTGTTTAAATTTGTCATGGATGTACATTTTAGTGCCTGAACTTACAAGATACATCGAATTGGTTCCATAACTTGGCATGGACGTGCATATACGGTTCAAACGGCGTTTGTATACGTCCGCGCAGCTGGAGGCGTGCCAACATGCCATGGGGCCCACTGTCGGTGACAAGGGCGTGGCCTGGTTTTTTGTGGAAAAGACTCTGGAATTTTTTTCTGACAATATATAAGGCCCTCAGGGAGAAATTGACAAATTATGAAATAAAAACTAGGAGTATAACTATAAGATAAAAACTAAAACTGATGTGCTGGACCCAACCAGTCGAGTGCATGTGTTCACATTTGCTGATATTTAATGATTCATAACCAAATCAATGGCCGCTAAAGAGCCATTCAAATCAATGGCACTATATTGTTGGAATATTTTTTTAATTTATGTTCTTGAGCTTTATGTTTATAAACTATATGAATTCTTTCTTGACACTAAATTTGAATGGGTCGACCGGCTAGCCACGCACACCTACACGTGTGGTTCGAACACCGGACCAGTTGTAATTATCGAAAGATTAATAGTTTTTTTCTTCGATTTATCAGCTTCTCTTGAGGGCCTTTTTGTAAGGGAAAATTATTTTAGTTGGTTTTCCGCAAAAACCCAGGCCAGATGCCCTGTCCCTTACATCCTGGCGTGCCTCGTCAGCGTCATGCACGTGTAAAACGAGATTTGTATCGTATATGTACATCCATGCCCAGTTATGGAACTAGTTCAATGTATTTTGCAAGTTTAGGCATCAAAGTGCACATTCGTGACAAGTTCAAGCACTAGTGATACATTGACCTCTTCTATTTTTATACGGGATAATAACTTGGTCCTCATGATTGTTAACGCAGATTACTAGTTTAGGCACGCATTGATGCACCAAGTCATTTTTTTTAGGACCAACGGAACTCATCAGGCAATTTTACAAAACACTCTTTGGTAGGGAAGAATTGTCTAACGTTCATATCAACTCGGTAGCGTGTGCTTGGGTGGGACGCGTGCTGATGATGATGGTAATATTGTGGCCTTTCATGACGGAAGAAATTGAATAGACTTGGAAAGACAAAGACTAATAGTACACCCAGGCCCAGATGGCTTTCTGATACAGTACAATCTCTATAGAGTTTGTGCAGATTAAAGCTTTTGTGAAAGAGATCATAGATCAATTGTTACACGGGCGGCCATCCTATCCATTTATTCAGGCGGCCCTCTTCCCGAGCGTCTTCTCCTCGCCGCCGTGGGCTTGTTGCCTGCGCGGCCGACGGTGGCGAAGGGGCCAATGAGTGACCCCTTCGATGAATTACCACATGAGATATGACCATAATATACAATCATAATTAAAACCGTACTAACTAACGGATGGCCGGTTACGATGTGCTAGCGGTAGCTTTCATGAGTACGTAATTTCCTCTTGGGACTAATCTCCCCGTACGTTCAGACAAGAAAAAGACGTGCAAGTCAGCAACGACTAAGCTTTTCAACGCAGCACCTGCAGCGATCTCGTCCCACTCCGTTGAAGCCTGAGACACGCAATTCCTGATTAACTAATGGATGTACATACGGAATGTAGGAGGCGACGACGGGGTCTGTGCACGATCCTAAAACACTGTTGCCCAAGACCTGAATAGTACTAACTAGACACCGGTCTAGCTGGCCGTCAAATATTAATTTTTCTTGCAAACTCTAATTAATTAGAAGAGGAGATTAAAGACACATATAGCGAGGGAATAGCTGCAAGATTACATATCTCAAATTCACAAGATATATTCTGCAAGATTACATATCACACATCTACACACTTACATATAATAACGTGTTGACATTATTCGACATGGAAGAAGAAATGAGAAATGGACTGTAGCGATCACAAATACACAATGCAGGCGGGGACTATATCGTACAAATAGTAGGATGTCACATATATCACCATGCAGCCCGTCACCAACAAGTTGTACGTACGTGCGTAGGATGAGCAAGGATGGAGCTGCTAGCTACTTTTTCAACTTGGCGACGCTGGAGAGCAGATCGACCCCTGCAGAAATCAACGGCAGCGGGTTTCCAGTGAGCACCGCGAGGACGATGCCCGCCAGGGCCTTAACGATGTCGCCTATGGTGCCCAGGTTCATCCCGGACTTCCCCGACCCGTACTTCCGCAACGCAGTCTCCTTGCTCGCCCTGCCATTACCGCCGACGTCAGAGTGAGACTCGGTACTGCTTGAGCTCGGCAGAAGAAAATCCTCTCTCGCGCAGGCGACATGCAGGTGCACTTTCTTGGAGTTGGAGTTGGAGCAGTAGAACCAGTAGTCCCTGACGCCGCCTCCTTCCCTGCACTTGGCGCAGCGGCGAGACCCCTTCTCGCGGAGCTCGAAGCTGAGCTCATCACTCAGCTTGATCTCCATAGGCAGCATCGCGCAGCACGGGTGGAGGTAATGGCCCGTCCGTGCGCAGTGGTAGTGGGTGCCCTGCGTGCGGGTGCCGCAGGCGCTGCATCGCTGCTTGGAAGGGGGGGCCTCGAGGCGGAGCACGAACTTGCTCTTGGGCAGCAGCTGGTGCTCCAGCGTGGTCCCTTCTTTGTAGTTGCAGGCCTGGTGGAGGTCGAAGTCACAAGGCTTGCACGTGTCCCTGTCGCACCCCGTGATCTCCTCGAGGCAGCCGTTGCACTTGAACTTGGCCTGGCCCGTCGGCTCCCGGGTCAGCTTGTGCCCCCGGTTGGAGTGCTCGCGGCGGGAGATCACCTTCGACGGAGGATGAGGCTGACCAACCGTGGCGAGAAGAGTCATGATTCTGCACCTTCTCTGGGAGATCTGTGGGTCAGCTCGATGATCAGTCTCTCATACGTAGACAAAGATTAGTTTCGTCTACGAGATTCCATTAATTATCAAGAACTCAAGATAGATACGGAGCAAACATATGAGATGTATTATTATCTAACGCAGAAAAGTTGAATATTACTAACTCATAAAATGATACGACCAAACAAAAATCAGCGGTGATGGATAGATCATTGTGAGACTCGTATATCAACCGAAGAGTTTGATAGTTAGTTTACCTGATACCGCGAGATCAGATAGAACAACTAGTAACTCGTCGGCAGTTTTGTATAAGGACGCTGCAGAATCAATGAAAGCCCAGGTGTTTATATAGAATCACTAGAGGGGACCCATGTATTTTTTTAATATTTTTGCGACGAATCCTTAAACCTCTTGTTGACCATCACCATCATGCAATGCAAGTAGTGAACTAGGATTTCAAGAAAAACCGAGATAATTAAGTTTTTTTTGTCAGATACTATGATGCTAGTCTTTCCGCGGGTAGGTAGTGAACTGCCCCCTAAGAAAAACATGTACACGGTATTGGCAGTGGTATGCAAATGCTTACCACCCTTCCCGAGTGGTGAGAAAACATGCACTACCGTAGACGACCGTAGGAAACTACCGGCGACCGTATAGTCCACGTACGACGTAGTACGTCAAGACTTTTGAGATCGATCCATGCACTACACTACACTGGTTGCTTGCTAGGTGGCCGCTCATCCTCTCCAAGGTTTTCTTATCCGCGTGTACATATGTACATAAAATTTAAAACGCGTGTCTTGTGCATATCCACCCGTCGACGACAACCAGTTTGAGTACGTAGTTACAAGTATATAATTCATGGTGATGGATGGATAGTTTCTCCTATTTAAGAAGGTTCAAGCCAACAAAAATACAAGAATACAAAAAGCAGGACTTCAACGGGAGAAATTAATTGAAATACCGCAAACAAAATGCATAGTGATGGATAGCTAATTAAGATATTCGTATCAACCAAAGAGTTTGATAGTTTACCTGATCGATCGATCGGATATAGCAGCTGGGCTAGTAACTCGTTGTCGGTTCTATGGAAGCATAAAATCCATGGAAACCTTTCATGATACTATCTCCGTCCGGAAATATTTGTTATGAAAATGAATAAAAGGGGATGTATTTTAGTCCTTAGACGTGGGTTCGATGAAGGCCGCAGAATCGTTTTTTATAATACTGCGTTGGCGGGGTTTTGAAGTCAAGACCTCTTGGCTCTGATACCATATTGAATTCACGCTCCAGCCAACTCATCCAAAAGTCTGAACTGATGGAGAGAGGTGGGCAATATATTTCAACGGTATCTAGATGTATATTAGTTCTAGATACATCCTTTTTCATCCATTTTGATGACAAGTATTTTCGGACGGAGGGAGTATATAGAACCTGCGGTACATGGGAACCATGTAAACGATCTGCCTTCCTCCTTAAGTCTTGTTTTCTTTTTCTTTTTTTGCGATGACTCCATAAGTCTTGTTGACTGACACCCTATGCAATGCTGGCAAATTAATTATATAGTCTAACGTAGCATTATGAAAGCAATTTGGAAAAAAAACATGAATATTTCTTATTTTGTTCTATATTACAATCATTATATCTACGGTTTGCTAAAGCACATCTAGGTGTGTTTTAAGTATTGTACATCTTGGTTCTATATTATTGTGATTTTACGTAAAGATTCGTGTGAATAATTTTAATTTATTTTAAATTTGATTGAATCATTTAGATGTGTGCAATAATTCGGACGCATCTAAATATGCTCTAGACAGACACATATATCCATGACTGAGAATGCATACGTGAATGTGTGCTATCAATCAGAAAGCATACACCGCGAATCCGTGATATGGTGATCACGAGGACATATTTTCAAATATTGTCAATATATAAGGGTCACCACATTTTCTTAAATGGATATATATCTTAGCCCGAAGCCCCCAAGTTCATTACCACGAAACTACCAGCCAAAGTTCACACGACATCAGACTTTGGAAGGGCACACTGCACAGGTAGGTCGCCCCCGATGCACACGGAGGTTTTGCTTATCCGCGTTGATCTTGTGCGTACCACACGTCGAGGACTACCGAATTGCAGCACTGTTGGCTCGTCTCTTCAGTGGCTTGGCGATTACGCGTAGCTACCAAAACTTGACCAAACATCGCGGACGGTCCTAAATTTTCTTTTTGACGGACGGATGGTCCTAATTACTTGGTCTATTTTTGTTTGAGAAGGGAAATTACCTGGTCTTGCTCTACTGAAAACGATCCAGCGCTGTTAGCCCTGCCGCTTGCAATAATGCATGCAGGCGCTAAGTCGTGCAAGACTGACTGATCCACGCGGCGTGGCCCGCCCAAGTTATACGGCTTCGGACCGCATTACTCGCGATCGTTACGGCGGTTTAGTAAAGTTATATACTCCCAGCGTTTAGTGATCTAAACGCTATTATATTTCTTTACAGAGAGAGTATAAGACATGTGATCATACATGCACCGAGTCATTTTTATTTTTAGTGCAAAAAAATGTCATTAAGTCTGTCCTATTCGTGACGGTTCTAGGTCCCTCCAGCGAACTGAGGTCTGGGTTCTGGCTAGTCCACACAAGATCCAATCCTTCCAGCTTTTTTTTCGTGAATACGCTCGAGGGCGTATCTTTCCATTGATAGGTAGAAGAGAATACAGGGTTGCAACCTCGATCAACGTACACTAGCAGGCGTCGACGAGGCTACATTGGAGCAGTGGAAGAAGGGGTTGCTCAGCCCCAAAACATCACGGTCAGGTTACAGGGATGATCGATGCTAATCCTACAGCTCCGGCTCGTCCCCAACGTTGGGCTTCGTCCTTGATGCTTGTGAGCAGCTGGGCATGGGATGGCTGTGCATTGTCGAAGATGATTGCGTTCCTTTGCTTCCAGATGGCCCAGGCTGTGATGATGGCGAGGGAAGCAAAACCCTTGCGAAGGAAGTTGGGGGCGGCAGCAACGGCATCGGACCACCAGGAGAAGAATGGCATCATTCTGTCAGGTGGCAGCACAGGTAGGCGACACCAGGAGAGAACCTCATGCCAAGTGATGCGAGAGAACGCACAGCCGACGAGGATGTGGTGCAGAGTTTCTTCCTCCTACGACCAGAGACCATAGACCGGGTTGTGCTGCATGCCCCTTCGGGCTAGACGATCTGCAGTCCAGCAGCGATTTTGCGACGCAAGCCAAAGGAAGAACTTAATGTTGAGAGGTGCCCAACTACGCCAGATTAGTTGCCAGAACTGGGCAGTCGTGGAGCTGAAGAAGAGCGCGCGGTAGCAAGATCGCGCAGAGTACGAGCCGCTCGCAGTCCATCGCCAGGTGATTGTGTCCAGGGAGCTGGAGAGGGAGACCACTTGGATACGGCGATAGAGGTCGATGTACTCGACGGTGGCCTCTGGCCCAAGCGCGCCCTGGATACCAGATATCCAGGAGCGGCTCTTGATGGCCTCGCAGACCAGGCTCGTGCGGCGATGTCACTTCGAGACGATGGCCACGATTGTAGGAGCGAACTCGACGATAGATTGCCCGTTTAGCCAGTGATCGGTCCAGAAACGGCAAGTCCTCCCGTTCCCCAGCTGCCAAAGGGTGGATGCACGAAATATCTGCTGAGCCTCGGGGTCATGCGGTAGATGGAGGTTCCGCCATGGCCGGGTATTATCCGTGGATTGAAGCCAAAGCCACCGCATGCGCATGATCATCCTTTCACATGCACACACCATTCTAATCCCAATCTCAATCTCAATCGTGCTCTCACCAGATCTGATGAATTGATCCCAGCAAGGTACTGCTTCTCATCGAGCCTGGTTCCTCTTCTCAACTATTGACAGAACTCTCACGAATCTCTCTTTCCCTTTCCCACTTTTTCATCCACTAGCAAAATCCTTTGCGTTCTAGCAAGGGGACGCCTTTGAGTTTCTTCTGGAATCCTAGTTGGGAGGAGTTTGGCAGCAGAGGATAGGTGGGTTAGGGCGTCGCAGGAGGCAGCGCCCAAAGGAGGCGGTGATTTGCATAGGCATCTCCCAAGGAAAGAGTCCAGCTTCAGGATGGAAGGAGTTGAGAGGAAACTAAAGACATTGCAGCTATTGGAATCTGAAAAAAGTGGGGTAAAGATGAGTAAAAGAAGCAGCAGTTCCTTATTTAACAAGAAGCCGCATGATGTTGGAAAACTAATGTCAAACAGCCAACTATGGTGGATTCCCTTGTAGCACCCTAGGCTGGATTTGGTGTCCATTCAAAGGAATAGAGTGTAAATATTTGGCGATGAATAGATTCCTATTCACCTTCAGAGAAGATGGGGGGAAGGAAAGCTGTAACCAGTGGCCCCTGGATGTTTAATAAATCCTTGTTGGTTTTGGAAGATTTCAAACCAAGAAAAACTCTGGAGGAGTACTAATTCAACTTATCTTGATTTGGATCAGAGAGGATGGTATCTCGATGGGCATGACGGACAGGGAAAATGGAGAAGCCATCAGGAGGGAATGGTGAGGTCATAGATGTGGGCGTTGACGAGAATGAGATGGCAACTAGGGAAGTCATGAGAATAAAGGTCAAATTGGATATTACTAAACCACTTATGAGAGGGATAACAATTATAACAGATGATGAGGAGGAGGGAATTGAACACAAAGAATTGCTAGAGGAGGCGGATGAATTGCAGAAGAACAAGAAGGAAAAGGAGCGTGTGGTGTCTTTTAAATATGAGTTCCTTCCTGACTTCTGCAATGCTTGTGGTGTGATTTGCCACCAAGACATGAATTGCACAAACCCATTGAAAGCAAGGAAAGGAGACTATGGGCCGTGGATGAAAGATGAGAATTTTAAGCGTAACTCTAGCGATGAGGAGAAAAGTAGGAGTTCAAATGACAAGACGCGCTTCTGGACAAAGAACAGTGGAGGGAGCCGAGGAAGTAAGCAATGCAGTGATGCCATGTCATGGAAGAAAAGCTCTACATGCCAAGAAGGAGGGTTCGGAGTAAGAGCATGTGACGAAAACTACTATGACTTAAGTGTTTATATTTCATGTTATAATTGCTATGATCCTGGAATATGCCATTTAGTGAAAAACTCATATGCACGTGTGAAATGGTAGGTTCCTAGTCTCGCCTCTAAGACTAGCGCAAGTGTTGTTAATGATCATGTTTTCCGGATCTTAGGATATCATTAAGTGTAACGATAGTCCTAGAACAACATTGAGATTATGACATTGGAAGAAAAATCATATTGAATCGACACAAACTTGTTTGTTATGAATTGAGATACTATCGTCTGTAATAAATTGTAATAACGCGGAGTGTTAACATGTGATTTTGCTCCTTATACCATGAGAGTATCGTAGTCACATCTTACCATACGGTGGACCTTGGGGTTTCTCAAACATCACCTCTAACACGATGATCATAACGACAACTTACAGGTTCATCGAAAAGTTTGACAAGGGACTAGATAACTCGAAAGTGGGATTTGCTCCTCCAATGATGGAGAGATATTCTTAGGGACCTCTTAGTGTGACAGCATCCATCATAGTCTGGCCAGACACAGGATCATGGGGATGCCGGGAGACGACAACGAGAAAGAAGAACAAAACCAGTAATGAGGATAACAGTATAGTGAACATGGTGATGACTCAGGAGGATACCGATGCATCCCGGGTTTTGTGAAGTATCACGAAGCAAAGGGAACATCATATGATAACCAAAGTTTCACTCAAATATCATTCATGTGCTCATAGGGATCGATATAGATGTCCACGGTTTCGCTGTCGATCATTGAACGAACGGTTTCGTTCATGTCTATGAGTTACCAAACCTACAAAGTAACAATCTTAAGGCAATCATGACCCGATAAGTGTTATTGGGACGGGAGTGATGAGAGTATATTTGTGGGATTGTTTCATAAATATTCAAAATAGTTTCGAGAGGATCCGAAAGCATTCGGGGTCACAGGAAGGGTTTCAGAGTTTATCGGAAAGTACCGGGTATTGGCGATAATGAATATATAGGTGGAAAATGTTTCTCGTGATGTTAAATTATATATAAAAGAGTCTAGTAATTATTAAAAAGTTTTTATATTAGTTTAAATATCAACGGGCCTTAAAAAGGTCATGAGGGTAAAGGCAACTAGGGCCACAAGTGGAGGAGGCGCCCCCTTTCCTTGGGGGGGGGGTCCTACTAGTGGAGAAGTCCTACTCCTCCCCCCTGTGGCCAGCACCCCAAGGAGGCTTTCCCTCCTTGGTGGCTGCCTCTCCATCCCCCTCTAACCTATATATACTTGAGGTATTGGCCACAATTGTATATACAAGTTTTTAAGCCTTCTCTAGTTCTTCTACTTTTAGTTCTAGTTGGTCCTAATTGACTAATTAGAGTAAGATCTAGTTACCCTAATCGTCATAAGTAGAAGCCCCCTGTGGTTCCAATCTCCTCCCTCTAATTCTCCGGTGACGATTAGCTCTGGACTGCGAAGCGCTACGGATCATGAAGGTCGCACGCTTGCAACCAAGTAAAGAGGTCGTGCTTTTGATCTTCAGTTTGAGGGACTGTTCATGGGTGGTTTGTGGGATCGTTCATCGGCTGTTCGAGGGACTCCAAGTACGATCTAGATCGACACTTTCATCTTCCACTGCAACATGGTGACGGAAACGACCGTGATCCCAACCCGTTATGCATCTTCATATTGATCTTGGGTGTGCGTAGGTGCGATTTTTTTTTGTTATCTTCTATGTTTCCTCTCCATCACTGGAGGAGCAAACCCACTCTTGAGCTATCTAGTTCCTTGTCAAACTTTCGATGAACCTGTAAGTTGTCGTTATGATCACCGTGTTATAGATGACGTTTGAGCAAGCCCAAAGTTCATCATCTGGTAAGAAGTGACTACGATACTCTCATGGTCAAAAGAACTAAACCACACGTTAACTCTTCGTGTTATAACAATTGACTAGTGACGATAGTATCTCAAAGTATAACAAACAAGTTTGGATCAATTAAATATGATCGTTCTTCCAACATTATATTCTAAAAATTGTTTTAGGACTATCATTGCACTTAAGGATATCATAATATCCGAAAAATATGACCACTAACAACACTTGAGCTAGTCTTAAAGGCGAGACTAGAAATCCGGTTTTACCATCTATCATTCCACATGTGCATATGAGTTTCCACCGAATTGCATATTCCGGCATCATAGCAGTTATAGCATAGAATATAAGCTCTTCACTATAAATATCGAAATATAATAATATAATATTATTGCCTCTAGGGCATATTTCCAAAAATGAGATGTGGTCATCTGTTAGTCTTTAGTACGACATGCGTTCTGTGTCCAAGACCTAAGGTCGGCGCATGGACTCATGATGGTGACCGACCTGTTTGGGCTGACGAAATGCAAGTCTATAACTAGATAGTTGTAAAGGAAGTTTCGAGCAAGATTGGATTTGCCACTTTGATCTGGAGAGATATGCTCTAGGACCTTCTTGTAATCGGACCTAGATAAGCATGGCCATGCGACCAATATTATGAGATAATCCGGTTTAGTAGGTCGGCATCACTGTAACGAGAAAGAGGCGGAGCTAGCACAAGGATGATCAACTCGTCTTGAGACCGGCAACATATATCGTGAGGCAAAAAGAAAAAAATCTAGACGTTATGCATATTAGCCAAACCAACTTCATCAGACACTTGGAGTCAGCACGTTTTGCTAGAAGCCATCGTCGACTAGTCGAATCTGATGAGATCTGACTCGTAATTAGTGGACGAAAACCTAAGGGGTCATGGTCATAAGGGAAGGAACCTGTGAGGCTGGATCCAAATTCGCTGGTGGGAAGTGATTCGACCAGGACTTGGATCTAGGCCGAATAAACTTTGAGCTTTAGGAATCGTGTGGGGCCCATGTGATTAGCCCACAATGGATACCTATATATATATAGTAGAGATGCAACAAACGTTTTTGGTTGCTCGCTTCGGCGTCGTCATTAAGGCTTTGCATGTGCTGCAACTAGCCACATCTACTCGGCAGCAACCGTGTGATCGGACTTAGCAGTCCGCCACATGACGTTCATCCTACACACAAGGATACCATTAGAGGTATTGCGCTTTGCCCTGCTCCAGCGAACCTGTTCGAGGGAGACCGGTGACGGGGGGAGATGACTCCGGTGACGTGCTGCTCCTACTCTTCTTTCTTGTGATGGACTGCGCGTCTAGTAATAATCTTATGATCTATCTCCTAAGCTTGCTCATGGATGATATGCACAATAGGATTAATTTTTTATTGACAATAGTTGCACGTCGCATAGCCCAACAGTGGTATCAGAGTCTTTACTATTGGTTTCGGATTGGGATTACATGCATATGAGATATGCGGGAGGCGACAGATGAGATATGGTGTTGTTCTTGATAGTCGGTCTATGTGATAGATAAGTTTTGTGCACGGTTAGTGAGAACGTCCGTACAAGGGGGTCAATGAGACTATGTTTTCTGATAATCGGCATTGGCACGGTTGGAGCACAACATACCCCTACCGATCGGTTTCCGCCGTCGGGGTAGATCATGAAACGTATATCCGACTCAGATTTGTGATAATTAACATGATCAATCAGATCAAAAAATTCAATATGATCGCAATACAGGTTCGACCTGTAATTTCTGAAAACGTCGGGCGTTACCCGCACCCACGAGAGGCACTGCCTCTTTTAACCCCACCCACTAACCAATAAGCGAAACCACCATTTTTATCTGTCGTAGCACCGTAGATTTAGTACATGTTCACCCGGCGATGGATAGGCATTTTTCTTCTACTCTCTCCGCTCCTAAATATTTGTCTTTCTAGATATTTCAAATAAATTATCACATATGGATATATGTAGACATATTTTAGAGTGTAGATTTACTCATTTTGCTACGTATGTAGTCACTTATTGTAATATCTAAAAAGGCAAATATTTAGGAACGGAGGGAGTACTTATCATCTGCAGGCATACCATCTATATATGGCCTATGGGCGACCCCGCTGACGTCGATCAACCACACTCTTTGCGTCCCATTCGTAGTATTATATTCAGCCTATATCCATTCACCATTTACAGTTAAGGATTGCGTGATCATTAAGTGAAGTCTCGCAACAACCAAAGGCATAGTTAGTCATCATGAGCATGGCTGAGAAGCCAAAGGAACATCCTTCCACAATGCGTTTGAGACAGGCTGCCTGCACCTTAGTCATATATATTTGACCCAAGCTATTGATTGATTAAGTACCACTTATAGTTTATGACGGGATGCCACAACACAACAGCCTTTACCTCAACCGTGTCGTGTAGCTAACCTTACCTTAGATACCTATGTGCGCACAATTGCTTATATATCTATATATACCTGCGTGCGTGCGTGTGTGTAAACTTGTATGTCTGACGAACTGTCGAGTGAACACACTGAAAGCTAGCACCGAGAAGCAGCAAGAGGTTAGCTAGCAGCGAGGTCGGCCGATCGATGGGGAGACAAGGTATGGCGGCGGCGGCGGGCGTCCTCGGCGTCATCACGCCCATGCTCGGAGCCGCCGGCACCGTTTTGATGTCGCAGGCACGTACGCCGGCCCGGCCTTCCGGCCATTCTTAATCTAATTAACTAATATTTTGATTCTTAACGGATAGTGTATTTCAACTATGCATGCAGTCGTACATGCCATTACCCCACCCGTCCTGCTCGACATCACCGGCGATGGCGTGCGGCGCCGCAGCGACGGTGCTGGCCTTGACAACTCAGATCCTCGCCAGTGCGGCCACCGGTTTCTGCGGGGCGTGGGAATTCCCCAGCGAGTGCAAGCGCGTCGCCCGTCTCTTGTCTACCGCCTCGTGGTAAGTTGTACAGCTCGAGCTCCATGCCACAGTGAAAAAAGACAGCAAGTAAAAACCCTACGCCATTTTGATCATTAATTTGGATTAATCATTATTGGAATATGGATTCACACCTAGCTACCTTAACATTTTAACGTAAAATACGATCTATTATTTGTAGTAGTTGCTCACGTGGTTTCTGCCATCCATGCATGCTTGCAGGTTCCTTGCGATAAAAGCGGTGATATTATTCATGCTGGACACCATGGTAGCGCTCGGTCCCAGGGCCGGAAAATTAAGGATTAGTATAGGCCACAACTGTGTCGCTGTAGGAGTTGGAGCCTTTGGGGCAGCAACAATCTTCTTCCTCATCGTCTTTGGCCTTCAGATCACCTTGTATTATATCTCGCTTCAGACAGCTGCTGCTGCAGACCCTACAAAGCCGTCGAATGCTAACAAGTGACAAGTCACGCACTACCGCGCTGGCGACCATCCTCCTCGAGTGCCAAAAAGGCGGCGCTGGCCCTCCTCCTCATGAGCCGACAGGCCAAGTTTATAGCCCATGTCACTGCAATATGTCCACCTCGTAGGGACACTTGTACGTACCAAGTGTCATCAAGTAAAGTCTATAAGTAAATTACTTTCCAGATAGAAATGTCGTTTAATTTGGTTCAGCGCACTCGAATGTGTGTCCATGTTGCACTGTTGTTAACTTCTATCTGCTTATACCATTGTACGCACTCGCTTCGTACGTGGTCTATGCTACAACGAGTGGAGTACCAACCGCTGTTCAAGGCGGTGTGTACGCGGTTGAAGCAGGTGGCTACGTTGATTTTTACCCAACATGGGTGACAGCATAATCTCCGGATCGGTCCACCATCCCTTGCGACATAGACATAGTGTCGGTCTATAGGACTCTACTGTCGCCGATTTGTCGTTTTTTCCCATTCATTTTGTCAGACTTTCCGTGTTGGGCTGTGTGCATCCTAATTATGCAGAGGCCGGGTGTTACTCATAATATTTTGTATCCGCTTGATGCTACATTTCGAAATAATAAAAGCGCCCTTTATCAAAAAAATCTGCTTATACCGTGTTAAATAGGATATCCCAGCCCATCAGGGTTCAAATCCTGGTGCTCGCATTTATTCCTGGATTTATTTCAGGATTTCTGGCGATGTGCATTCAGTGGGAGGAGACGTTCCCGTCGACGACGAGGCGCCTACGATGACTTCGTAAATCTTAAGATGATATGCCGGCTCAGTCTTTCGGATGTGCTCATAGAGGTAAGGTGTGCGTGTGTGCGTTCATAAGGGTGAGTGTATGCGCGTATATATGAGCGCTTGTATCTGTACTCACTGGCGGAGCTACGTGCTAGGAAAAACGGCCGTGGCCCGCCCAGCCAAAGGGAGATGCAATGGAGACATACTGTAAATTGGGCCATCAGAATAAAAATACTGAGTCTTTCTTTGTACTGGCCCGCCCATGTTTGCTACTGAAGCTCCGCCACTGTCTATATTGATGTTCAAAAAAAAGGGTATCAGTTGATGGGCTCTACAATGAGGACGAAACATAAGGAAGCAATAATGCCGCATGAAAAAAAAATTGTTTTGCCTCCATTTTCAAAAAATATATGTCGCAAGGAAATATCCTGTCGATGGGCCAGTTCAGATACTCCCGCGGCCAAACTCTATAACCTCTAGCCAGTTCTATCGGTGGTTCTTTGTGCTGGTTCACACAGTGCTGTTGTACCTCTAGTACGAGATGCGTGGATACTTGGGAGGTGTTGTAACTTCGACATTAAATCAGCAAATCGTTCGGGAGACATCTCACGTCTAAAGGTGTAACAAGTTACAGGAATTGTCATGCTGCACCAACTCCTTTTTCCTCTTCCGATGCATTGGTGGTTTGTGAGATTGATTGCTACCTTGTACCTCTGCAGTGTCTTAGGCATGTTCGTGCGCGCAATTATATTCCGGGGGACATTCCCCTATCGAAAAAGGCTTTTGACCCGCTTTATCAATAAAGCAACCAACACATTCCCCTACATGCTCCCATCCATCTAGTTCTTTCAATAGTTCTTCATGTTGGTCCATGAAGTGCTACCGTTCTTCTAGATCGGTAGCGTGGATACCTTGCAAGTGTCGTACATCAGCGGATAGTCCAGAAGAAATTTTTGTGGCTGAGAGGTATAACGGGGGATCGTCCGGGCATAACCCTTTCAGCGACGCGCCATTTCGGAATTCGAGTGTGGTGTTAAATGGAAACGGTTCGGGTCACCCCGCCCTCTCAGTGACGCGTTGTATCTTGATCTGGATACAGTGACAGGTGAGTAAGGATCGGGTCGTCACATCCTTAGTGGCATGCTACATTGACTCCCGGGTGTAGTGAAAAATGAGCAAGGGTCTTCGCATTTGACTCAACAAGTGTGAAAAGTAAGAAGCTAGCCGAGCCTAGGAGGATCCAATTAGGTACCTGGAACGTAGGGTCTCTGACAAGTAAGCTTCAGGAGCTAGTTGATACAGCGATGAGGAGAGGTATTGATATGCTTTGCATTCAAGAAACTGAATGGAGGGGACAGAAGGCGAAGGAGGTGGAGGATACTGCCTTCAAGCTATGGTACATGTGGATGACTGCAAACTGAAACGGAGCAGGCATCTTGATCAACAAGAGCCTCAAGTATGGAATAGTAAACATCAAGAGGTGTGGGGACCAGATTATCTTGATCATGCTAGTAGTTGGGGACTTAATTCTCAATATTATTAGCGCGTATGTCCCGCAAGTAGACCATAATGAGAACACCAAGAGGGAGTTCTGGGAAGGCCTAGAGGACATGGTTAGGAGTGTGCCTTATTGGGATGAAGCTCTTCATAGGAGGAGACATCCATGGCTAGGTGGGTACATCTAACATGGGTTTTGAAGGGATGCATGGGGGGGGGGGCTTTGGCTATGGCATAAGAAATTAAGAAGAAGAAGATGCATTAAACTTTGCTCTAGCCTATGACATGATCGTAGCTGACACCCTCTTTAAAAAGAAAGAATCGCATCTAGTGACTTTTAATAGTGGTCAATACTCTAGCCAGATTGATTTCATCCCTTGAGAAGAGAAGGCATGTGTTGTTCCTCAGCATAAGCTTATGGTGGCTGACTTCCGCTTTTAGATTCATGTCCAGCTGGATAAGCGCACCACAGTCGCTAGAACAAAGTGGTGGAAGGTCAAGGGGAGGTAGCTCAGGCTTTCAAGAAGTGGGTCATTAAGGAGGGCCCTTGGAAGGAAGGAGGTGATGCAGACAATATGTGGATGAAGATGATGACCTGCATTTGTAAGGTAGATTCAGAGGAGTTTGGAGTGTCCAAGAAAAGTAGAAGCAAAGCTAAAGATGCCTGGTGGTGGATGATGATGTTGAGAAGGCTATTAAGGAGAAGAAATATTGTTTCATATGCCTTTACCAGGACACGGGTATAGACAACATAGAGAGATACAAGGTGGCAATGAAGGCCGCTGTCGGTGTCAAAACCGGCGGATCTCGGGTAGGGGGTCCTGAACTGTGCGTCTAGGAAGATGGTAACAGGAGGCAGGGGACACGATGTTTTATCTAGGTTCGGGCCCTCTTGATGGAGGTAAAACCCTACGTCCTGCTTGATTAATATTGATGATATGGGTAGTACAAGAGTAGATCTACCACGAGATCAAGGAGGCTAAACCCTAGAAGCTAGCCTATGGTATGATTGTTCGTCCTACGGACTAAAACCCTCCAGTTTATATAGACACCGGAGAAGGCTAGGGTTACACAGAGTCGGTTACAATGGTAGGAGATCTACATATCTGTATCGCCAAGCTTGCCTTCCACGCCAAGGAAAGTCCCTTCCGGACACGGGACGAAGTCTTCAATCTTGGATCTTCATAGTCCAGGAGTCCGGCCGAAGGTATGGTCCGGCTATTCGGACACCCCCTAATCCAGGACTCCCTCAGTAGCCCCCAAACCAGACTTCAATGACGACGAGTCCGGCGCGCACATTGTCTTCGGCATTGCAAGGCGGGTTCTCCAAATTCCGTGTACCTGTTAAATAATGTCCGGTTTCTTGTAGCGCTCCTTGGCTTCTACGCCCAATAATGGTCGTCTTCCACGTGTCAAACGAATACGAAAAGTCAGGGTGTTTTTATATTTACACCCCTAGCCGCGTGAATGAGCCGCCTATTTAAGGGGACGAGGATTTAGATCCAAACCACACCTTCTCCCCTCCGCGAGTATTCATCGGAGCGTATCCGACAGAGGTACATTCCATCATGGCCGACCACCGCAGCTCCTCCTCTCGCCCTTCCAGCCCTCAGCCTGGAGATTGGAAGAGGTGCTCCATCCCACACAGTGAGCTAGTCACGCTCCAGACCAAGGGATTTCTCCCCCCGGCCTATATGGTCCCGGTTCGAGCCGGACTTGCCACCTATAATGGCGGAGAGCAAGCGGAGAGCGCCCCCAATCCCTCCAAAGGAGAGCGGGTATGCCTTGTCCCTTACTTAATAAGAGGGCTCGGATTTCCAATTCATCCGTTTCTCCGGGGGCTCCTGGAGTTCTATGGCCTCCAGCTGCACAACCTCATGCATGCCTCCATATTGCATATTGCGGGCTTCGTAGCCCTTTGCGAGCTGTTTTTGGGCTGCGAGGCTCATTTCACGATATGGAAAAGGCTATGCTGCCTCGTGCCCCGTTCTAATAAGGGGTCAATATATCAAGTGGGAGGAGCCGAAGTGTGGCGCATCGCTGGGACAGGATATCTATCCGGAACCCCAAAGAAGGCGTCCGAGGACTGGCCTTCGGAATGGTTTTATATAGAGGACGTCCCGCTGCCGGATCCTGTCTGGATCGGCCTCCCTGAGTTCGACAGTGCTCCCTTAAAGAAGCGCCTAAGCTGGCCTCCACGGAGCCCTCAGAGGGAAAGTGACAGGGATGTTCTTTACCTGATGGGCCGGATAAGATTGTTAGCTCATTCCAGACTGACCATGATCGGGGTCATGGCCGCATGCATCATGCGAGGGGTGCAGCCGCTTCAGTATAGAGGCCGCCCCATGTGGGACTTCAAAGGGGAGGACGATGCCACCCGCTACGGCCGTAAGGGGGCGGATTCGGCTGCCGCTCTAATAAAGACCTTGTCCGCTTTGTACAAGGGAGAAGAGGAGGAATTTCTCCGCGTCAACCCACAGGGTGGATTTTCTATGTACAATCCCCCAAGTTGGGTAAGTGGACACTTTTACTTGCCCATCCGTTTTATATTCCCATCGTTAAATATTCAGTCTAACGACTTCAACGCAGGAACTGCGCCAGGCTGTTAAAGAAATAAACAGCCCTCCTCCACAACCCGAGGATCCGGGACGGTCCCTCGACTCGGCCTCTCAAGAGGATCCGGATTTATCTGTGGAGCTGATTGATGGGGTGTTTCATCAATGGACCAAGGACAACGCCTTGGTGGCCATTACGGCCGATTACCCAGGGCTACTCCCAGCCTCATAGGTAACTGAGACTGAAGTCCCAGCACTTTGAAGAAGGATCTATCCTCGCGTGTTTTCGATTGCCGTATGAAAACTGTGTTTTGCAGGGGAGGTCCTTGAGACGGGAGGCCGAGCCTGTGGCGACTAGCCAACGAGGGGCGGCAAGGCCCCGCGGGCTGAAAAGAAGTGCAGTCCGGACTGAGACGCCGGCGCAAAGGTATAGCGCGCCATCTTATTCCCAGGTGTTATTCCTTCAAGGCATATTAACGCTCGTGCTTTCTTCAGGACGAAGAGACCTCGCCAGACTATATCCAGAGGGGCTACCAATCGCGCCTCTACCAGCCAGGCTCCAAAGCCTGGTCCGAAAGCGGAGGCGAACACAAGGCGTGCACCGGACGCTCCTCCGACAGAGGATGCGGATAGGCTGTCTGCCACCAATTCCGAGCTGGAGAGTGCCATGAACCACAGGCGTCGCCGGACAGTTCTTCGTGACGCTTGTTTCTCCCAAGAGGCGTTGGATGCCTTCAATTCGGGAGATGCGTACCTCCGTGCCGCTCAAAATGGTCTAGCCAGAGCCACGGAGCAGTATGTAAAAGACATACGGGTAAGAAAACTTTGATAATTGTATATATACCAGTAGCCCCCGAGACTTGAAACAGTTAGAATGACTGATTTAAGGATCATTTGTTATGCAGGTTCTTACAGAAAAGAATACCCTACTATCCCAGGAGCTGGAAGAGTGCAAAGCCCAACTTGAGGCCGCACTAGCCGCGGAAGGAGAGCCCAAGGAGACCCCCTCTGGTAATATACGCTTCAAAAGATAAGTATTTTGCGAAGTGCGGCGTGGGTGCAAATCTGACAAATGAAATTGTAGATGGCGCCGGATTAAATCCGGAAGAGCAATAACTCCGATGCCAGGTGAAGGCTGGTGAGAGTGTGCTGACAAAGGTGAGGCGGGAGAAGAACGATGTCCAAGATGCCAACACCAAGCTGGGCGTTGAACTGAAGGATGTTCGTGCCTAGCTGTTGGACTCCGTGAAGGAGAATCAGCGGCTTCGACGTGGCATATATAGTAAGTGCTTAAACGAACTTTGAAAAAAGAGTTCGGCGAGGAAGTCGACTAACAGAGTAATGTCAGTAGGTATGCTAACAGGTCGTCCTGCAGAGGAAATGCTCGGTTCTACAGGTGACCTTCTTCTCGAGCTCTCACAACTGCACGAGCGAGTTCGGAAGGTGATGCAAAGCGTCGCCCAGGCCTTGTGGCCACCCGTCTCCATGCCCGAAGGCCTTGGAGAGCTTGTAGAGAAGCTGAAGGGAGCACGGCGGTGCTTCCGATTGTGGAAGATGTCGGCCTGCCGTCAAGGTGCCAGGGAGGCCTGGGCCATGGTGAAGATGTGGTACACGAAGGCTGACCCAAACCACATGGCCGAGGTGGGACCCGTGGGGCCCGATGGGAAGGAGATCCCTGTGAGCTTAGTATACGGCCAAGTAGAATTGGCCGCAAAGTATTCCCAACAGGACTGTAAACTAGACAACCTGTTAGATGGTATTGAAGAGGAATACAATCAGTCAGATTGACTATGTAATTATAATTGACATGTGTAATGCCTTCTAGCTGGATTGTAGATCGTTTGTCATGGCTGACCTTTTTGCTTCAACCTCGGGACCTGACGGTCCGGAGTGTGTCCGAATACCCTCGCGGTTATATAAGAACCGGGGTATGCATGGAGACCAGGCGTAGGGGTCATTAGTGCTTGAACAGACAAGTGCCCAACTAGTTATGTTATATTACATGGTTAGTAAGAAACATCTTCCAGGGAGAATAGTTCCGTTAGGGGTTCCTTTCCCTGGGAGGCAATGCCCTAAAGTGCATGTCCATTCTGCAAAAAGAGACGCAGGAAAAACATCTGGGGGCGTATAGATAAATAAAAAAAAGATCATCTTTAGTTCACCGACCGAATATTCCCTTAAGAACGCTAGCTTTCGGCTTCACCCAGTCTGAGGTACACATCCGGCTGACCCGGCAGTAACAATCGCAGAGGTGCTCCCTTTACCACCTAGCCGAACAATCGGGAACGTAGGGTAAGCACAGGAGCCAGGCAACCCAGCTTGGCCAAAACTTAAGTCATATTGATGCATATACTGGCGAATAAAAGGTACATGCGGAAGTGTGACGCATGTGTTGGGCATGAAAGCCCGTATAAATAAGCTTCTGTTTAAAGAAGCCCCCAAGTTTGATGAGCGTAGATAGCGCGTCACTTTATGAGCCTTTAAAGGCTATAGGAGAGAGAGAGAGAGGAGAAGGAGAGAAATGTAAGACAGAAAGTATATAAAAATGGACAGAGGAAGGAAACGAACACAGAGTCCGGTGCTAGGCATAGAATCTTCGGAGACGGGCTGCGTTCTATGGGTTCGGCTCGAATCGGTTATCCGATGCATCTTGCAGGTGGTATGCTCGACCAGTCAGGACTTGGTTAATTATGAAGGGACCTTCCCACTTGGGCTTGAGTTTGTCCTTTTTCTTGTCCGGCAGACGTAGAACTATTTCGCCAACGTTGTAATTTTTGGCCCGTACTTCTCTTCTTTGGTATCTTCGAACCTGCTGTTGATAGAATGCGGAATGGGCTTTTGCCACGTCACGCTCTTCCTCCAAGGCGTCCAAACTGTCCTGCCTATCAAGCTCGGCTTCTCTTTCTTCCTACATGCGCACTCGAGGTGAGTCATGAATTATGTCGCAGGGAAAGACTGCCTCTGCGCCGTACACCATGAAGAATGGTGTGTATCCGGTGGTTCAATTTGGCGTGGTCCGCAGCCCCTAGAGTACAGAGTCGAGCTCCTCTACCCAGTACGTATTAGATTCCTTAAGGGACCGCACTAATCTGGGTTTGATGCCGCTCATGATAAGACCATTTGCACGTTCGACCTGGCCATTAGTTTGTGGGTGATAGACGGAAGCATAATCGAGCCCCATGTTTTTGCACCAGAGTTTTACCTCATCGGCCGTAAAGTTCGTGCCATTATCAGTGATGATGCTGTGGGGGACACCGTAACGGTGTACAACCCCGGATATAGAGTCTATCACCGGTCCGGATTCGGCCGTCTTAACAGGCTTGGCTTCTATCCATTTGGTGAACTTATCCACCATGACCAATAAGTATTTTTTCTTATGGGTTCCGCCTTTAAGGGGTCCAACCATGTCAAGCCCCCAGACCACGAAGGGCCAAGTGATGGGGATAGTTTGGAGGGCGGTAGGTGGCATATGGCTTTGGTTTGCAAAAAGCTGGCAACCGACGCATCGTTGGACTAAGTCCTGGGCGTCTGCTCGGGCCGTCGGCCAATAAAAGCCTGTACGGAAGGCCTTGCTTACAAGGGACCGAGCTGTAGCGTGATGACCACCGAGTCTGGCATGAATTTCAGCCAGGAGGTTCTGCCCTTCCTCTTCGGAGATGCACCTTTGAAGGACTCCGGTAGTGCTTTTCTTATAAAGCTCTCCCTCATGGACTTTATAGGCTTTAGATCGCCACACTATGCAGCGTGCCTCATTTTGGTCCTCGGGGAGTTCCTGCCTAGTAAGGTAGGCGAGGAATGGTTCTGTCCACGGGGCGATGACGACCATTATTACATGGGCTGAAGGTGTTATTTCATTGGCAGAGCCTCCAATTATGTCAGAGTGTTCGGTATCGGGCAGTGCGGTTGGGTCCGAGCTGTTATTGCCGAGTTCCCCTTCCCATACTATGGATGGCTTGAATAGCCTTTCCAAGAAGATGTTGGGGGGGGACTACATCGCGTTTTGCGCTGATGCATGCCAGGACATCTTCCGCCTGATTATTTTCCCGGGCTATATGGTGAAATTCGAGCCCTTCGAAACGAGCTGACATTTTTAGGACGGCGTTGCGATAAGCTGCCATTTTTGGATTCTTGGCATCAAAGTCTCCATTTATTTGGGATATTGCGAGGTTCGAGTCCCCGCGCACCTCTAGGCGTTGAATACCCATGGATACTGCCATCCGGAGACCATGTAAAAGGGCCTCATATTCGGCTGCGTTGTTGGAGTCTGTGTACATTATCTGGAGTACGTATTGAACTGTGTCTCCTATGGGGGACGTCAACACGATGCCAGCCCCTAGACCGGCCAACATTTTGGAGCCGTCGAAGTGCATGACCCAATTTGAATATGTGTCGTATTCTTTAGGGAGTTCGGCCTCCGTCCATTCTGCGACGAAGTCGGCCAAAACTTGCGACTTGATAGCTCGCCGTGGCTTGTAAGTTATGTCGAATGGGAGGAGCTCAATGGCCCATTTTGCAATCCGGCCCGTCACGTCGCGGTTGTTTATAATATCGTTAAGTGGCACTTCCGAGGCTACTGTTATTGAACACTCTTGAAAGTAGTGTCGCAGCTTCCGGGATGCCATAAATACCGCGTAAGCAATCTTTTGATAATGCGGGTACCATGACTTGCACGGAGTAAGGACAGTGGACACATAGTATACCGGCTTTTGAAGGGGGAATTTGTGTCCGTCCGTTTCTCGTTCGACGATGAGCACTGCGCTTACAACCTGATGGGTTGCTGCAATGTATAATAGCATTGGTTCGCCAATGTTTGGCGCGGCTAGGACTGGGTTTGTTGCCAAGATGGCTTTTATTTCATTGAGTCCGGCCATGGCTGCATCCGTCCACTCAAAGTGTTCAGTGCGCCGAAGGAGGCGGTAAAGGGGTAGGGCCTTTTCTCCTAAGCGAGAGATAAAGCGGCTTAGAGCCGCCACGCATCTGGTTAATTTTTGTATTTGTTTGAGGTCCTTCGTGATATCCAATTGTGACAGAGATCAGATCTTGGCTGGATTTGCTTCAATTCCTCTACCGGATACAATGAAGCCCAAGAGCTTTCCGGCTAGAACGCCGAAAACGCATTTTTCCGGGTTGAGCTTGATGTCGTATGTTCGGAGGTTATCGAATGTTAGCCTCAAGTCGTCTAATGGAGTTTCGACATGTCTTGTTTTAACGACCACATCATCTATGTATGCCTCCACTGTTTTGCTGATCTGGTTTGCCAGACATGTCTGAATCATGCGCTGATATGTTGCGCCGGCATTTTTGAGCCCGAAGGGCATTGTGTTGAAGCAGAATGGGCCGTATGGTGTGATGAATGCCGTTGCGGCTTGGTCCGACTCTGCCATCTTTATTTGATGGTAGCCGGAGTATGCGGCGAGGAAACACAATGAATCGTGTCCTGCGGTAGCATCGATAATTTGATCGATGCGGGGGAGAGGGAAGGGATCCTTTGGGCAAGCCTTGTTAAGGTCTTTAAAATCAACGCACAGGCGCCAGGATTTGTCCTTCTTTGGTACCATCACCAGGTTTGCTAGCCAGTCCGGGTGTTTTATATCTTTGATGAATCCGACCTCCAATAGCTTGGCTAGTTCTTCTCCCATGGCCTGTCTCTTAGGTTCGGAAAAACGCCGAAGAGCCTGTTTGACTGGCTTGAATCCTTTTAGGATATTTAAGCTGTATTCGGCCAACCTGCGGGGGATTCCTGGCATGTCTGAAGGGTGCCAGGCGAAAATGTCCCAATTCTCTCGTAGGAACTTTCGCAGTGCAACGTCTACATCAGGGTTTAACTGTGCCCTGATGGAAGCTGTTTTATTGGGGTCCATTGGATGGACCTAGAATTTGACTATTTCGTCCGCCGGTTTAAAGGAGGTGGACTTGGATCTTTTATCGAGTATCACATCGTCCCTATTCACCGTGGAGCGCAGCGCGGTCAGTTCCTCAACCGCTAGGGCTTCGGATGGCGCCTCGAGGGCCAGTGCGGCTGTCTTGTTTTTGGCGCGGAGTGCTATGTCCGGATCACTAGCGAGAGTGATGATTCCGTTAGGCCCAGGCATCTTGAGCTTCATGTACCCGTAATGGGGTATTGCTTGGAAGACTGTAAACAATTCCCGCCCTAGCAGAGCGTGATATCCGCTACTGAACAGGGCCACCTGGAACGTGACCTCTTCGGGCTTGTAATTATCCAGCATGCCGAACACCACATGTAATGTGATTTTTCCTGTACAGCGCGCTTCCTGACTGGGGATTATTCCTCTAAAGGTTGTGCTGCTTCGCTCAATGCGGTTCCAGTCTATTTCCAATTTTTTGAAGGGTTTCCTCATAAATGAGGTTCAATCCGCTGTCGCCATCCATGAGTACCTTGGTAAGACGAAAGCCGTCCACTATTGGACTGAGGACCAATGCGACTGGTGCTCGGGCTGTTTGGAATTTAGGTTCATCACTGGCGTTAAAAGTAATAGCCGTGTCGCTCCATGGGTTTATTGTTGCTACTTGGTAGACTTCAGCAAGGCTGCGGAGTGTTCTTTTTTGCATATTATTTGATGCGAAAGTCTCGAAGACTGTTAATACCGTACTGGTGTCTCTGGGGTGGCTTTCTGTGGCTTCTGGAATTAGAAGATCTTCGCCAATTTTTGCCACCTGCCGGAGTATCCAACATGTTCTAAGGCTATGAGTTGGTGTGGCGCCCTCTGCACTGTGAATTTTATAGGGTCCATTAAGCCATTCTTCCAGCACGGTTCCGTGCCCTATAGAGGGCTTTTGCTTTTTGGTATTGAACCCGGGTGTCTGGCAATGATGCACCCTTTTATTTTGGACTGGGTTTGTATTCAAGGCCGGATTGTCCCAATTTTTTTTCGGTTTTCCAGGCGCTTTCCATCACACAGTACTTTCGTACTATGGACGCCAAGTCCGCAAAGCATGTAATATCACAGCGACTTATGGCGTTGAGGATTCCCTTGTCCGTGCAATTATTGAAGAAGAATGAAATTGTGTCTTCCTCGCGATAGTCCTTTATCCTGTTCATAACCAGGAGGAATCTGGCCCAGTAATGATGTACTGTTTCTTCAGGCTCTTGCGTAATTTGGGATAGATCGCTTATGTACAGGTGGGTGGGTGGAATCAAATCCGAAACCTCACCCAATCTGAGGCCCAGGGGCCAAGGTGAAGGAAATATGCCCTAGAAGCAATAATAAAGTTATTATTTATTTCCTTATATCATGATAAATGTTTATTATTCATGCTAGAATTGTATTAACCGGAAACATAATACACGTGTGAATACATAGACAAATAGAGTGTCACTAGTATGCCTCTACTTGACTAGCCCATTAATCGAAGATGGTTATGTTTCCTAACCATGAACAAAAGAGTTATTATTTGATTAACGGGATCACATCATTAGAAGAATGATGTGATTGACATGACCCATTCCATTAGCTTAGCACCCGATCGTTTAGTATGTTGCTATTGCTTTGTTCATGACTTATACATGTTCCTATGACTATAAGATTATGCAACTCCCGTTTGCCGGAGAAACACTTTGTGTGCTACCAAACGTCACAACGTAACTGGGTGATTACAAAGGAGCTCTACAGGTGTCTCCAAAGGTACATGTTGGGTTGGCGTATTTCGAGATTAGGATTTGTCACTCCGATTGTCGGAGAGGTATCTCTGGGCCCTCTCGGTAATGCACATCACATAAGCCTTGCAAGCATTGCAACTAATGAGTTAGCTGTGAGATGATGTATTACGGAACGAGTAAAGGGACTTGCTGGTAACGAGATTGAACTAGGTATTAAGATACCGACGATCGAATCTCGGGAAAGTAACATACCGATGACAAAGGGAACACCGTATTTTGTTATGCGGTCTGACCGATAAAGATCTTCGTAGAATATGTGGGAGCCAATATGAGCATCCAGGTTCCACTATTGGTTATTGACCGGAGACTAGCGGGTGTCTGTCTCTCCCACTTTAGTCGGATCCGATTCGATGAAAATGGTCCTTATGAAGGGTAAATAGAAATTGGCATATCACGTTGTGGTTTTGGAGTAGGTAAGAAACGTTCTTGCTAGAACCTATAGCAGCCACGTAAAAACTTGCAACAACAATTAGAGGACGTCTAACTTGTTTTTGCAGCATATGCCTTGTGATGTGATATGGCCAAAAGGATGTGATGAATGATATATGTGATGTATGAGATTGATCATGTTCTTGTAATAGGAATCACGACTTGCATGTCGATGAGTATGACAACCAGCAGGAGCCATAGGAGTTTTCTTAATTTATTTATGACCTGCGTGTCAACATAAACGTCATGTAATTACTTTACTTTATTGCTAAAGCGTTAGCCATAGTAGTAGAAGTAATAGATGACGAGACAACTTCAAGAAGACACGATGATGGAGATCATGATGATGGAGATCATGGTGTCATGCCGGTGACAATGATGATCATGGAGCCCCGAAGATGGAGATCAAAAGGAGCAAAATGATATTGGCCATATCATGTCACTATTTGATTGCATGTGATGTTTATCATGTTTTACATCTTATTTGCTTAGAACGACGGTAGCTTAAATAAGATGATCCCTCACTAAAATTTCAAGAAAAGTGTTCCCCCTAACTGTGCACCGTTGCGAAGGTTCGTCGTTTCGAAGCACCACGTGATGATCGGGTGTGATAGATTCTAACGTTCGAAAACAACGGGTGTAAGACAGATTTACACATGCAATACACTTAGGTTGACTTGACGAGCCTAGCATGTACAGACATGGCCTCGGAACACGGAAGACCGAAAGGTCGAGCATGAGTCGTATAGAAGATACGATCAACATGAAGATGTTCATCGATGTTGACTAGTCCGTCTCACGTGATGATTGGACACGGCCTAGTTGACTCGGATCATGTTTCACTTAGATGACTAGAGGGATGTCTATCTGAGTGGGAGTTCATTAAATAATTTGATTAGATGAACTCAATTATCATGAACATAGTCTAAATTGTCTTTGCAAATATGTTGTAGATGAATAGCTCACGTTGTAGCTCCTTGTTTCAATACGTTCCTAGAGAAAGACCAAGTTGAAAGATATTGTAAGCACTGATGCGGACTAGGTCCGTAGTCCGAGGAGTGTCCTCACCGCTACACAGAAGGCTTACGTCTTTGATGCACCGCTCGATGTGCAAACCCCTACAACGTCGTCTGTGGATGTTGTGAACACCTGACAGACACATCCTGATGACTACTTGATAGTTTAGTGCACCATAGTTTACGGCTTAGAATCGGGATTCCAATGACGTTTTGAACGCCATAGAACATATGAGATGTTCCAAGAGCTAAAATTGGGATTTCAGGCTCATGCCCGTGTTGAGAGGTGTGAGACCTCTGACAAGTTCTTTTGCCAACAAGATGGAGGAGAATAGCTCAGCTAGTGAGCATGTGCTCAGAATGTCTGGGTGCTACAATCACTTAAATCAAGTGGGAGTTAAACTTCCAGATAAGATAGTGATTGATAGAGTTCTCTAGCCACTATCACTAAGCTACTAGATCTTCGTGATGAACTATGACATGCAAGGGATGGAGTTGATCCCGGAGCTGTTTGCGGTGCTTAAGACCGCAAAAGGTAGAAATCAAGAAGGAGCATCAAGTGTTGATGGTTTAACAAGACCACTGGTTTCAAGAAGGGCAAGGGCTAGAAGGGAAACTTCATGGATGGCAAACCAGTTGCCGCTCCAGTGAAGGAACCCAAGGTTGAACCCAAACCCGAGACTAAGTGCTTCTATTGTAAGGGGAACGGTCACTGGTAGCGGAATTACCCCAAATGCATGGTAGATAATAAGGCTGGCAACTTCAACAAAGTATATACGTGTTATTAATGTGTACCTCGCTAGTACTCCTGGTAGCACCTGGGTATTGGATACCGGTTCAGTTACTATTATTGGTGACTTGAAGCAAAAGCTACAGATAAACAGAGACTGGCTGAGGGCGAGGTGACGATGTGTGTTGGAAGTGTTTCCAAAGTTGATGAGATCACCATCGCACGCTCCATCTGCCTTCGGGATTAGTATTGAACCTAGATAAATGTTATCAGGTGTCTACGTTGAGCATGAATATGATTAGATCATGTTCATTGCAATACGGCCATTCATTTAAGTTAGAGAATAATGGTTATTCTGTTTACATGAATGATACCTTTCATGGTCATGCACCCTATGTGAATGGTTCATTGAATCTCGGTCGTGGTAATACACATGTTCATGCCAAAAGATGTAGAGTTAATAATGATAGTACCACTTTCTCGTGGCACTGCCCCTTAGGTCATATTGGCGTAAGATTCATGAAGAAACTCCATGTCGAGGGATGTTTGTAGTCACTTGTTTTTGAATCACTTGACACATGCGAGCCATGCCTCATGGGCAGGATGACTAAGACCCCGTTTTCAGGTACAATGAAACGGGCAAGTGACTTGTTGAAAATCATGCATGCTGATGCGTGTGATCCAATGAGAATTGAAGCATGCGGTGGATATCGCTATTTTCTCACCTTCACTGACGATTTGGGTATATATAGGTATATCTACCTAATGAAGCACAAGTCTGAAATGTTTGAAAAATTCAAGCGATTTCAGAGTGAAGTTAAGAATCATCATAACAAAGAAGATCATGTTCCTATGATCTGATCAAAAGGGGATTTTCTGAGTTATGAGTTTGGCAATCACTTAAGACATTATGGAATTGTTTCACAATTGAAGCCACCTGGAACACCACAAGGTAATGGTGTGTCCGGACGTCATAATCGAACCTTATGAGATATGGTGCGATCTATGATGTCTCTTACCGATCTACTACTATTATTTTGAGGTTATGCATTAAAGACAGCTGCATTCACTTTAGATAGGACACCATATAAGTCCGTTGAGACGACGTCGTATGAACATTGGTTTGGCAAGAAACCAAAGTTGTCGTTTCTTAATGTTTGGGGCTGCGATGCTTAAGGCTTCAACCGGAGAAGCTCGAACCCAAAGCGGACAAACACAACTTCATAGGATACCCAAAGGTGACAGTTGGGTATACCTTCTATCTCAGATCCGAGGGCAAATTGTTTGTCGCTAAGAACGTGTCCTTTCTCGAGAAGGAGTTTCTCTCAAAAGAATTGAGTGGGAGGAAGATAGAACTTGATGAGGTTGTCAAACCTTCACTTCAACCAGAGAGTGACGCAAAACAGAAAGATGTTTTCTGTGGTGCCTACATCTGTTGAATAGGAAGTTAATGATAGTGATCATGAAGCTTCAGATCAAGTTACTATCGAACCTCGTAGGTCGACAAGGATATGTACTACTCCTAAGTGGTACGGTAATCCTGTCTTAGATATCATGTTGTTAGACAACAATGAACCTACGAGCTATGGAGAAGCGATGGTGGGCCCGTATTCCGACAAATGGTTAGAAGCCATGAAATCCGAGATAGGATCCATATATCAGAACAAAGTATGGACTTTGGTGGACTTGCCCGATGATCGGCAAGCCATTGAGATAAATGGATCTTTAAGAAGAAGACGGACGTGGGCGGTAATGTTACCGTCTATGAAGCTCGACTTGTGGGAAAGAGTCTTTTCACAAGTTCAAGGAGTTGACTACGATGAGAATTTCTCACCCGTAGCGATGCTTAAGTCCGACGGAATTATGATAGCATTAGCTGTATTTTTCGATTATGAAATCTTACAGATGGATGTCAAAACAAGTTTTCTTACCAGTTTTTCATAAGAAAAGTTGTATGTTATACAATAAAGGGTTTTGTCGATCCTAAGGATGCTAAAAGGTATGCTGGCTCCAGCAATCCTTCTATGGACTAGAGCAAGCATCTCGGAATCGAAATATATGCTTTGATGGAGGGATCAAAGCTTTTAGGTTTATACAATGTTTGCTAGAAACTTGTATTTACAAGAAAGTGAGTGGGAGCACTACAACATTTCTGATAAGTATATGAGGATGACATATTGTTGATCCGAAATGATGTAGACTTTCTGGAAAGCATAAACGGTTGTTTGAAGAGTGTTTTTCAAAGGAAGACCTGGATAAGGCTGTTTACAAATTGGGCATCAAGATCTATAGAGGTAGATCAAGACGCCTGATGGTACTTTCAAAGAACGCACACCTTGACATGTTTTTGAAGGAGTTAAAAATAGATCATTCAAAGAAGGGGTTCTTACCTGAGTTGTAAGGTGTGAAGTTGAGTAAGACTCAAAGCTTGACCACGGCAGAAGAAAGAGAAAGGACGAAGGTCATCCCCTATGCTTTTGTCATAGGCTCTATACGGTATGCCATGCTGAAGTACCGCACCTGATGTGTGCCTTGCCACATGTCTGGCAAGAGGGTACAAAGGTGATCTAGGACTGGATCACCAGATAGCGGTCAAAATTGTCCTTAGAGGAATAAGGAAATGTTTCTCGGTTATGGAGGTGGTAAAGAGTTCGACGTAAAGAGTTACGTCGATGCAAGCTTAACACCTATCCGGATAGCTCTGAGTAGAGATACCGGATACGTATAGTGGAGCAATAATTTGGAATAGCTCCAAGTGGAACGTGGTAGCAGCATCTATGATATGACATAAAGTTTTGCGTAACACATAGGGATCTGAATATGGCAAGACCCATTGACTACAACCTCTCTCACAAGCATAACATGATCAAACCCAGAACTCTTTGAGTGTTTATCATGTAGTGATGTGAACTAGATCATTGAGTCTAGTAGACTCTTGGATGTTGGTCACATGGCGATGTGACCTGTGAGTGTTAATCACATGGCGATGTGGACTAGATTATTGAATCTAGTGCAAGTGGGTGACTGTTGGAAATATGCCCTAGAGGCAATAATAAATTAGTTATTATTATTATATTTCATTGTTCATGATAATTGTTTATTATCCATGGTAGAATTGTATTGATAGGAAACTCAGATACATGTGTGGATACATAGACAACACCATGTCCCTAGTAAGCCTCTAGTTGACTAGCTCGTTGATCAATAGATGGTTACGGTTTCCTGACCATGGACATTGGATGTCGTTGATAACGGGATCACATCATTAGGAGAATGATGTGATGGACAAGACCCAATCCTAAGCCTAGCACAAAGATCGTGTAGTTCGTATGCTAAAGCTTTTCTAATGTCAAGTATCATTTCCTTAGACCATGAGATTGTGCAACTCCCGGATACCGTAGGAGTGCTTTGGGTGTGCCAAACGTCACAATGTAACTAGGTGGCTATAAAGGTACACTACAAGTATCTCCAAAAGTGTCTGTTGGGTTGGCACGAATCGAGACTGGAATTTGTCACTCCGTGTAAAAGGAGAGGTATCTCTGGGCCCACTCAGTAGGACATCATCATAATGTGCACAATGTGATCAAGGAGTTGATCACGGGATGATGTGTTACAGAACGAGTAAAGAGACTTGCCTGTAACGAGATTGAACAAGGTATCGGGATACCGATGATCGAATCTCGGGCAAGTATCGTACTGCTAGACAAAGGGAATTGTATACGGGATTGATAAAGTCCTTGACATCATGGTTCATCCGATGAGATCATCGTGGAGCATGTGGGAGCCAACATGGGTATCCAGATCCCACTATTGGTTATTGAACGGAGAGTTGTCTCGGTCATGTCTGCATGGTTCTCGAACCCGTAGGGTCTACACACTTAAGGTTTGATGACGCTAGGGTTATAGGGAAAGTATGTACACTGTTACTGAATGTTGTTCGGAGTGCCGGATGAGATCCCGGACGTCACAACGAGTTCCGGAATGGTCTGGAGGTAAATATTGATATATAGGAAGTATGGTTTTGGCCATCGGAAGTGTTCCGGGCATCACCGGTAGTGTACCGGGACCACCGGAGGGGTCCGGGGGTCCACCAGGCGGGGCCACCAGCCCCGGAGGCCTACATGGGCCAATAGTGGGAAGGGACCAGCCCCTAGGTGGGCTGGGGCGCCTCCCACCAAGGCCCAAGGCGCCTCCAAGAGGGGAAGGGGGCAAACCCAAGGGCAGATGGGCCCTAAGGCCCACCCCAGGTGCGCCTCCCCCTCTCCCCCTTGTGGCCGCTGATGGGGTTACGTACCTAGGGTAGGGTCATGGACCTGATCTAAGTACCTTACCCAAGGACACCCTCAGAAGAAGTCGCCTTCCAGTCGACTAACGAGGGACACACTCGACTGACTTGAAGGACTCGACCACGAAGACTCACTCGACCACCAGAAGGTCAAGAGGCACTCTGCACTGCAACGGCCTGTAATCAAGTAGACTTTATGATAGTAAAGGCACTTTATGTGGGGCGTTACCAGTAACGCCCCAGACTTAACTCACCTTAAACCCTCTCCTACGTGGGCTGGCTGGGGTCCTGGCGCACTCTATATTAGCCACCCCCCTCCATAGGCAGAAGGGTTCGGATCTTGTAACTCATATACTCATAATCCACTCGACCGCCTCCGGGCTCCGAGACGTAGGGCTGTTACTTCCTCCGAGAAGGGCCTGAACTCGTACATCCTTTGTGCTTACAACCTCTCCATAGCTAGGACCTTGCCTCTCAATACCTACCCCCCACTCTACTGTCAGGCTTAGAACCACGACAGTTGGCGCCCACCTTGGGGCAGGTGTTTTAGCGATTTTGTGGAGAAGTTGCAATTCTTCCGAGTACTTTCATCATGGTGTCTGTTGGAGTTTTGGTCGGGGGTCAAGAGATCCGTCTCGGCACTCTCACCATCATCGCCGACGACTCCGCGTGGCTCCACGAGGCTCCACTCGACGTTGATGCGCTCCCCGTCCGCGGTGCGACGCATTTTCGTGCATATGTCCGCGGCGTTCTGCTGCGGCAACCGTCGACCCAGTATCGGTCGGCTCCTCCATCGTCCACCCTCCCGATGTTCCGCCGGCGCAAGCGCTCGGGCCGGTCGAGGCTTCAGCGATGGGTGAGGCACGCGGTGGCTCGCCAATCGGCCACCACCCAAGTTGCGGCAATCGAGCCCGACGAACCTCTCTACGGCTTGTTCGATCAGTCGACTGGCTCCGTAGAGATTGCATCCGAGTGCGGTAGCAGTGATCCAGCGGCGGAAATCTTGATGGTCGACGGGCCCCACAGTCCTCCTGGCTTCGCCCGTGGTGGTGGAGCAGGTGACGGCGGCGACCCTACACGAGGCTACGAAGAGTAACAGCCCGAGCCACTCGACTCTCTACAAAGAGAGGAACTTCGCCGCAGGAACGAGGATCCCCTGCATATTCCCATCGCAGGAGAAACCCCCGAGGCTCGTGCCTTGGAGGAGGCGCGTCTGGCCAATTTGGCCGAGCGCACTCGACTGGAGAATCTTCAGCGAGCACTCGACGAGCGCGCGCGGCAACGAGTTCCCGACACCAGTCGACGTCAACTCTTCCCGCCAACTCAGGTATATCGAACCCCAATTCAGAATTTAGCAGCTGCGGCCCGTATAGCAGAGTCCATCCAGCCTTCGCAGTCGGAAGCTGGCAGAGGTTTGCTGCAGATCAGGGATCTGCTCCGGGCAGCAGGAGATCAGAATTCAGCCGTGTCTCAGTCGCGCAACAGAATTCACAGTCGATCCGTCACTGTGAATACGGTTCAGTCGGCTCACAGCCCCAGATCGCCTCCGCGGCGTGAAGGGCGCGAGAATCGGCGAGATCAATATGGCGACAGACTCGACCGAGATGATAGGCGTCGAGTGCCCTATTCCCCTCCGAGGGGTGGGTCTTGCGCTCCTCGGCAGCCAGATGATAGGCGTCAGTACAGTACAGGGCGTAGGGTTCCAGTCGACCCCAGAGAACCAGGCTTCGACGCGCGATCCATTATCGTGCAAGGGTTGGTTGACCGGAACAGAGCCCATCGAGGTGGACTCGACAGAGATGTACCCACAAGCAGTCGAGTGCATGTTTCTGGTCCTGAATGTTTCAGCAGAGCTATCAGAGCCGCAGTTATCCCTCCCAATTTCAGGTTGGCAACAGGAGTCAGCAAGTTCACCGGTGAGTCTAAGCCTGAAACTTGGCTTGAAGACTACCGAGTGGCAGTTTAGATTGGTGGTGGGAACGACGAGGTGGCCATGAAGCATTTGCCCCTCATGTTGGAAGGTTCTGCCAGGGCATGGTTGACTCAATTACCTCCTAGCAGCATTTACACTTGGGAAGATCTGTCCCGAGTGTTTGTCAGGACGTTTGAAGGAACTTGCAAGCGACCAGCTGGATTGATAGAGTTGCAAGTCTGCGTGCAGAAAACTAATGAGACTCTCAGAGAGTATATTCAGAGGTGGATCACTTTGCACCACACTGTGGAGAATGTGTCTGATCATCAGGCAGTCTGCGCCTTCAAAGATGGTGTCAAGAACAGAGAACTGAGTTTGAAGTTTGATCGAACCGGTGACATGACCTTGACTCGGATGATGGAGATTGCTACCAAGTACGCCAACGGCGAAGAAGAAGACCGACACCGAAGCGGCAAGCACAAGCCGAGTCAGTCGGAAAAAGGAAACACCAGTCGGAAACAGAAGCGGAAGGCTGAACCGGCAGCTCCTGGAGAGGCTCTGGCCGTGACTCAAGGAAAGTTTAAGGGGAAACCAAAAGGATCCTGGAACCCCAAGAAGGTAAAGGATAAAGAAGGGAACGACGTGATGGATATGCCATGTCACATTCACACGAAGAAAGACGAAGAGGGGAATATCATTTACCCGAAGCACACCACTCGCCAATGTCGACTCCTGATCCAGCAGTTTCAAGGAAAACAGTCTAAGGACAAGGAGAAGGAGTTGGACAAGGCCGAAGACAAGGAGGACAGTGAGGAAGGATATCCGCATATCAACTCCACTCTGATGATCTTTGCAGATGTGGAAAGCAGAAGTCGACTGAAAGTGATTAACCGAGAGGTGAACATGGTTGCCCCCGCAAAAGCAAATTATCTGAAGTGGTCTCAAACACCCATCACATTTGACCAATCTGATCACCCGACTCATATTGCCACCCCTGGGAGGCAAGCTCTGGTGGTCGATCCAGTTGTCGAAGGCACTCGACTGACAAAGGTGTTGATGGATGGTGGAAGTGGGCTGAACTTATTGTATGCAGACACATTGAAAGGTATGGGCATTCCGATGTCCCGACTGAGCACTAGTAACATGAGCTTTCATGGAGTTATACCAGGGAAGAAGGCCGAGTCACTCGGCCAGATAGCTTTGGACGTGGTGTTTGGTGATTCGAAGCATTTTCGCAAAGAAAAGTGGACGTTTGAGGTCGTGGATTTTCAGAGTGCATATCATGCCATTTTGGGGAGACCAGCTTACGCACGATTTATGGCTCGACCATGCTACGTGTACCTCAAATTGAAGATGCCCGTCCCCAAAGGAGTGATCACTGTCACCGGTGATCGGAAAAAGGCAGAAGAGTGCTTTCAGAAGGGCTCCAAGATCGCCGATTCCCAGGTGACAGCGGTCGAGTTCGAAGAATACAAGCAAAATGCAGATCCGAGTGACTTGCTGCGATCCAAGAAGCCCGCCACAGAATCTGCATTCCAGTCGTCCGGTGAGACAAAGCCTGTTCACATTCACCCGACCGACCCCGAAGCAGCTCCGACCCGCATCTCCACAACACTCGACCCAAAATAGGAAGAAGTGCTCATCCAGTTCCTCCGTGAGAACTGGGACATTTTTGCATGGAAGCCCGCTGACATGCCAGGTGTTCCCAGGGGACTGGCTGAGCATCGTCTAAGAGTCGACTCATCTGCAAAACCAGTCAAAGAGCATCTTCGGCGGTCCGCCGTCCAGAAGAGAAAAGCCATTGGCGAAGAAGTGGCTCGACTGTTGGCGGCATGATTTATCCGAGAGATATACCACTCCGAGTGGCTCGCTAATGTCGTCATGGTTCCTAAGAAGGACAAGTCGCTCCGAATGTGCATTGATTTCAAGCACATCAACCGGGCCTGCCCGAAAGATCATTTTCCTCTCCCTCGCATAGATCAAATTGTTGACTCGACCGCGGGATGTGAGAGGTTATCTTTTTTAGATGCCTACTCCGGGTACCACCAGATCCGTCTGTACGGGCCCGACGAGGTAAAAACAGCTTTCATCACTCCATTCGGGTGCTTCTGCTATATCACCATGCCATTCGGCCTCAAGAATGCCGGGGCCACATTCATGCGAATGATTCAGAAGTGTCTACTCACTCAAATCAGTCGGAATGTGGAAGCTTATATGGATGATATTGTTGTCAAGTCACGAAAAGGTTCCGACCTGCTCGCTGACCTCGCCGAAACATTTGCCAACCTCAAAAGGTATGATATCAAGCTCAATCCATCGAAGTGCACATTTGGAGTTCCTGGTGGCAAGTTACTCGGTTTTCTCGTTTCCGAACGGGGAATCGACGCTAACCCAGAGAAGATTGGCACTATTCTCCAAATGAAACGCCCTGTGCGAGTGCACGATGTCCAGAAGCTTACTAGATGCTTGGCCACATTAAGTCGATTCATCTCACGACTCGGTGAAAAGGCATTGCCTCTTTATCGACTGATGAAGAAGACAGACAAGTTCGAGTGGACTCCAGAAGCTGATGCAGCGTTTGCCGAGCTAAAAGCTCTGCTCTCCACCCAGCCGGTGCTTGCTGCTCCAATCAGCAAAGAGCCTCTGTTGCTCTATATCGCAGCCACAGGACAAGTCGTCAGTACCGTGCTAACGGTCGAGCGGGAAGAAGATGGAAAAGCCCTCAAAGTTCAGCGCCCAGTGTATTATTTGTCTGAAGTCTTGACTCCATCCAAGCAGAGATATCCTCATTATCAGAAGCTTGTATATGGAATATACATGACCACAAAGAAGGTTGCTCATTATTTCTCTGATCATTCCATCACAGTCGTCAGCGACGCTCCACTATCAGAGATTTTGCACAATAGGGATGCAACTGGTCGAGTGGCCAAATGGGCGATTGAACTTCTTCCCCTTGATATCAAGTTTGAGGCAAAGAAAGCCATTAAGTCCCAGGCAATAGCAGATTTCCTTGCCTAGTGGATTGAACAGCAGCAGCCGACTGAAGTTCACTCGGAGCATTGGACCATGTTTTTTGATGGCTCTAAGATGTTGAATGGTTCCGGTGCTGGGGTTGTCCTGGTTTCCCCCAGAGGAGATAAGCTCAGATATGTGCTCCAGATTCACTTTGATTCCTCCAACAATGAGGCAGAATATGAAGCCCTCTTATATGGGCTGCGCATGGCCATTTCACTCGGCGTCCGTCGCCTGATGGTCTATGGCGACTCGGATTTAGTGGTCAATCAGGTGATGAAAGAGTGGGACGTGAGAAGCCCAGCCATGACTGGATACTGCAGTGCAGTGAGGAAGCTGGAAAAGAAGTTCGAGGGGTTGGAGCTCCATCATATACCCCGACTGAAAAATCAAGCAGCTGATGATCTAGCAAAGATAGGTTCCAAGAGAGAAGCCATTCCGAGTGGTGTGTTCTTGGAGCATATACACACTCCGTCAGTCAAAGAGGATCCTTTCACCGAAGAAACTCCACAGCCCAAGAGTGCCACAGATCCGACTGAAGTTGAAGTCCCAGCGGTAGTCGACTTGATCATGGAGGTTTTGGTGGTCATTCCCGATTGGACGATTCCGTATGTCGCATATATCCTGAGGAAAGAGCTCCCGGAGGATGAGGAAGAGGCTCGACAGATCGTCCGTCGATCTAAGGCCTTTACCGTAATCAAAGGACAATTATACAGAGAAAGCGCGACTGGAGTTGGTCAGAAGTGCATAACACCAGAAGAAGGTCGACTCATCCTCAATGATATTCACTCGGGGACCTGTGGTCATCATGCGTCCTCTCGGACCATCGTGGCCAAAGCATACCGAGCCGGATTTTACTGGCCAAAGGCGAATGAGATGGCAAAAGAGATAGTGGATAAGTGCGAGGGATGTCAATTCTACTCGAATATGTCGCACAAGCCTGCGTCGGTTCTGAAGACCATTCCACTCGTCTGGCCTTTCGCAGTATGGGGATTGGACATGGTCGGTCCTTTGAGAACAGGACGAAGTGGCTTCACGCATGTACTGGTGGCAGTCGACAAGTTCACCAAGTGGATCGAGGCTAAACCAATCAAGAGCCTTGACACCGGTACTGCTGTTAGCTTCATCAGAGAACTAATATTCAGATATGGAGTCCCACACAGCATCATTACGGATAATGGGTCGAACTTTGACTCAGAGGAATTCAGAGCTTTCTGCAACTCCCAGGGCACACGGGTCGACTACGCTTCAGTCGCCCATCCGCAGTCGAATGGACAAGCAGAGCGAGCTAATGGACTGATTCTTAAGGGATTGAAGCCTCGACTGATGCGTGATCTCAAACACGCGGCTGGAGCTTGGGTCGACGAACTTCCCTCAGTACTCTGGGGACTGCGGACCACACCTAATCGGTCGACCGGAAGAACTCCATTCTTCTTGGTCTACGGAGCTGAAGCAGTCTTGCCGAGTGATCTTCTCCACAATGCTCCTCGAGTTGAAATCTACAACGAAGCAGAGGCTGAACAAGCGCGGCAAGACGCAGTCGACCTTTTAGAGGAAGAAAGGGAGATGGCTCTGATCCGGTCGACCATCTACCAACAAGATTTGCGTCGTTTCCACGCCAGAAATGTGAGAGGTCGAGCCTTCCAGGAAGGAGATTTGGTTCTTCGAGTGGATCAACACAAACCACACAAGCTTGCTCCTTCTTGGGAAGGCCCCTTCATTGTCACCAAGGTTCTCCACAACGGGGCGTACCGTCTTTACAACGTCAAGCATAATATCGACGAGCCCCGAGCTTGGAACGCGGAGCTACTCCGCCCATTTTACACTTAAGTTTTATCACTCGGATGAGTTGCAATAAAGTACTTCTGTAGTTCATGGACCTCAAAATAATAGTGTCATAGTCCCTCCATAATTTCTGTCGCTTTTTATTGTCCAATAAAATTCCCCCTCAGTGGGTGACTTAGCTGCGAATCCGTTTCGCCTAAGTTTGTAAAAATCCTACCGAGTGGTAAGCCAGCCTTCCACTCGGGGGCTTAGCTGCAGCCATGTGCTCGCCTAAGTTACAAAAATCCTACCGAGTGAAGAGCAACCCTCTCACTCGGAGGCTTAGCTGCAGTCCAAGCACTCGCCTAAGTTATAAAAATCCTACCGAGTGATAAGCCAGCCTTCCACTCGGGGGCTTAGCTGCGAATCCGTTTCGCCTAAGTTA